>NC_056739.1:507428435-507673435 GCF_019279795.1 Protopterus annectens
ACATTGCATTACCAAGGGTTTTGCATCCAGAAAGACAGAGGTAATGATCTCTGTCTATTATTCCCTCATTAGATCACTCATCAGGTATTCTGGCCCATTTGTCATGTACCTCAGTAGACACCTGCAACAGCTGGAGAGGCCACAGAAGCACCTCACAAAGAGGTTCTAGGCATTAAACACACATCCTACACAGACAGACTCAGAAAACTCCAGCTATTCTCTGTGTCATATCATTTAATTAGAGGCTATCTGTGGTTGACTTACAAAGCCATGTCTGACCCAGCTGTTTTAGACATGCTACATATAAAGACATCCCAATCCCTCCGTACCACACACTGCAGAGACTTCTACCCCATTAAAACAATTGTCACAACATGCTGGTGGGACAGGTCCCTCACCAAGAAACTGCACATGCCCTAGAATACACTTCCCCTGCATGTCATGCAGAGTACCTAGCTGACCCTGTTTCAGAGAAATCTTGATGAGTGGATGTGTAATAGACAGTCCACCCCCTGGATCACTGCAGTGGCTCTACTTGATACAGGAACTGGGAAGTAACATCAGGTGCTACATTGGCAGGGCCCTTCTATGGGCTAGGTTTGTAAAGCCTTCTAGGTCATTAGCCTACTACACATGTATGAACTTATAAGGGGAATTACATCAGCAAGACTGATAAAGTAGAGCAGTGGGTGTTAAAGTTATCAAAACAGATTGTCCTACAGACAAACGTTGACACACACTTACACACACACACACACACTTGCCAGATGTGAGAGTAGAACCCCTGCCTAACTAGTTATTTGTACCATAGTGTTATGCAGTTATTGCATGCACCACAGAGCTTATGGGGCTGTGGCTTGATAAAAGGGACTTTTAAGGTGAGTGATATCTGCAGGACTGCTAAAGTGGGAAAGGGGAAGTATACTGGGTTTGAATGGACCCAATAGCTTTAACTTGTAAACACACACACACACACACACACACACACACATACACACACAGAGAGTTTGATATTTGACAGGACTGAGATTAGAACTCCTACCTAATGAGTTATTTGCACTACAGTGTTACACTGCTATCGCACATGCACAGAACTTATATGGCTGAGAGTTGATGAAAGGGACTTCTAAGGTGACTGATATCTGCAGGACTGCTAAAGTAGGGAAAGGGGAAGTGTACTGGGTTTGAATCAACCCCAAAGCATTAACTTGTAAACACACACACACACACACACACTTATTTGACATTTGCCATGATTGAGATTAGAATTCCTACCTAACTAGTTATTGGTACTATAGTGTTACACAGTTATCACAAGTGCCACAGAACTTAGAGGGCTGAAGCCTGATGAAAGGTACTTCTATGGTGACAGACATTATCAGGACTGGTAAAGTAGGGCAATGGGAAGTGCACTGGGTGGGGAAGGCCTGTTCATTCCTAGATCCTACTGACATTTCTCTAAGTGCATGAGCATGCCCAGTGTGACTTTCTATAGTACATGTGGGACTCCATTCCAGGAATTGTACTCCAGTTCAGTTTATTTTGTGCTACAGCCATATCTCTCGACCTGCTGGTGCAGGATATCTGGAGACAACCTATTAAAATAGAAAGACAATGGGCCATATGGTGATTGTGATTATTTCTCTCAGTAATGTATGGGTTGCTTGGGTTACAGGGCTTGTTTTAGCAGATATCTGACATATATGTTGTTTGACACTGTCATTTGTTGTTTCTGTACCTCATGACATACCTCCTCAGATCATCACAGTTATGAATACAGGGTGGATGATGCACCCACCAAACTTATCGGCCAAATGGTATGTATTCTTTCACAATCCAGCCTGTTGAGAGGTATGCCTACAAGCAATTGACTGCTGGAGCTGTGGAAACAGTCCAGCATCTTGCTGATATATTACAATGGTGGATTCTCTGTGCATTTCTGTTCTGGCCTGGTCTGATTTCTAGTCCACAGCTGGGTAATATAAATCAGACAGGATCAGGGTGACAGGCAAACTCCAGATAGATTTGTAGGGGATAAGACATGGGGGGAGTTTCTAGGTCAGATATGTTAGCCTATAGCTACCAGTGCTTTGCATAGGGTTCTGCTCAAAGGTTGACTGTACTTGGAGGGTCTTGAGTGTGTCAGACTGTTTGACCAGCCTGGAGGTGTGTGTTTGTCTGATATATATATATATATATATATATATATATATATATATATATATATATATATATATATATATGGCCCGCCTCATTTTGCTTGGCTGGCCACATTTTGGGGTCAGCCAAGCAATGGATGAATGATCAGGAAAGGGTGTGCTACTCCCCATGGTTGTGCGCCAGGGTTCTCTGGGTGTAGACATGTCACCATCTTACAGGGTTAGGACTGCCTGCAATGAGTGCATTTCCATGTTTAGACTCCTAGACCTGCCTGTTAACTGTACAGAGTATCAGAGAATGTCCACATTCATGACTCATATATCTTGGTTATGCAAATGAGTGTGGTTTTCAAAGAAAAGTGTTTTGTAAGTCACTCAGGGCTGAACTCAGATACTACTGACATTTGACATTGCAGTTTCTGACTTCATACTCATCAGACATGCCATAATACTACAATCATTCCTTCAACTTTATTGCATTATTAGAGCAGTATTTCAAAGGTGTCCTTCTCTTTGGACCTTTTTCTCCCCATTATTCATGGCTTTGTCCAGATTTCTGGCTCTCTGACACTGGCAGGTTTTCTCCTAGCAGTTAGCAGAATGGCCTTTCTTTGCCTTTTTTAGACTGTATTATGTTGTGGTTCTGGACCCCATGACACTCTCTCACAGGGCACTGTGGGTGAGGCATGGGCATTTGCCACAAGCCTGTAGGCCAGGTGTGAAAGATGCAGGCCCTCTGTAGCAAGGCAGTGCATTCTGATATGTTCCCAGGCTGCCAGCAGTGGATAGCCCTGGGATTGTACCAGTACGTTGACTGTGGATATTACTGATAATTTCTTTCTGTTTGTGTTGAGCCATCACTCAAGTTGATGGCTGGATGCTGTTTAAGGCTAGGGTCATGTTAATGCATTTCTACAGGACTATGGGGGGTGACACATTTGTACACAATACATATTTGAAGAGACTGGGCTGATATTTGCTTAACATTTTGGTCCCATTTATCATAGTGATGTGCCCTAACTTTCAGACTACAGGCATAACAGTTTTGACCACAGGTCAGATTGTTCTGGCATAGACATTTTTCGTTTCAGACTTTTTACTTTTCAAAGCCATACTGACACTGCCAGACCTGCTGTGATATGACTGTGTAAATGTCTGTGTGTGGGGATTTCATGGATCTCACCATGTAAGGACCTTTGCCAGACATTTCTGTATGGTTTTCTACAGCTGATCTGCTAGGTGAGGCTGGGGTTCGGTATGGGACCCCCACTTTGAAATTCATGCGTGTGACCTATGACCCACCCCCCAGTTATTTGGTTCACCCATATACTGCAGTAGTATTTGTTAGCTAGGGTGGTATTGCATGGTGTGGGTAGACCAGTATTGGGAATACACTTCCAGCTGTCCCACAGAGCTGTCAGTTGTCTGCTGCTATCCCAGTAAGCCACCCCATTCCCTTGCATGCTTGAATCAATACCATAGACATGCTATCAGAACATTCCACTCCATTCATAAATTTTGTTAAGGACACTGACTTACTTTGTGCCTGAGGCTGTTGTGAGGATGGTGCTTGAGGACTGACTATGTTGGATGCACACAGTACACTGCCTATACATGGTAGGGTATAGATGGTGTGTTGTTTAGCATTCATTTTACTGTGTGTGCAAGTCAGAGAGAGAAATCAGACCCTTGGGTCCTACATTGTTGGTGTCTGTGCTATGCTTTGCCTCTTTCCCAAGAACAGGGCATACTGGGCATGGCTCCATCTGTCTACAGGGGCAGGCTCAGGATGTTCCTCCTCCGAGTCCCTCTGTACCTGTGGAGACCTTGGCAATGGTGGGGGGCTGTGTGGCCCTTCCCTGTTTTGTTCCTACTGCAGCTGTTTCCACATATCATATTGTGTAGCATGGCACATACTATGAACATGTGTGCACATCTGGCTGGAGAGTTCTGCAAGGCTCCACCGGATATGTCAAGGCAGCAGAACCATGACTTCAGCATCCCAAACACATGCTCTATAATGATTCTGGTTTGTGCATGTGCCTCATTATGGCATCCTTGTGTGGGTGTGTGTGCATTTCTGATGGGTGTCCTCATCCATGGCTCCAGCATCCCCCACCAGATGGCCATATGGGATGTCCTCACTGGCAAACGCCTGGTAGAGCTGTGACGAATGCCAGATGTGGCAGTCATGATAGTTTCCAGGGCTGTGAGCACACACATTCATGATAATGCCCTGGGCATCACACACAACCTGGCAGTTGGAGTGGAACCCCCTTGTGGTTTAGGTAGACCCTACCCTGGTTTGCAGGTGGTGCTTTGATGTGGACATGCATGCAGTCTATGGCACCCAGTACCTCTGGATATTCTGCTACATGGTGGAAGAGATGCATATTGCTGGTTCTCTGCTCATGGGTACTGGGGAAGTAAATGTGCTCAGTGGCATGCAGTCGCATGGCATCCAGGAACTGGTGGAGTATCTTGGACACAGATGCCTGTGAGACCCCCATAGTATCCCCAGTTAGTTTTTGGAAAATACCTGTACCTAATATTCTTAAGGCCACACATGCCTTGGTATCCACTGGGATGGGTTCCTCTCCGTTGGTTCTAGGTCTGAGGCAAGAGCTGGCACAGCTCAACAAGTCACTGAAGTATGTCCCTATCCACCCTTATGCTCTCTATTATCTCCAGATCATGTAGCTCCTGGTAGGTTACCCTAGGTCTGAACACTCTTCTCCTCCTCCTTGGTCTGAGCTGGTTGTCAGCATTATCCTCCACATGACCCTCAGTCTTTAGCACATACTGATAAATCAAAGCAACAGCAGCCCCTAACATGTTTTGTTAGTTTTGTCAGTTTAAAATTCCCCCGAATGTGTACACCAGTGGTGCAGAGTTTGTGGGAAAAAAACGACTGAAAGGTGTTTGCATAGTTCATGGTTGTGTGCTGGGCTGCTGCCTGTGTAATTGGCCAATTCTGATGCATTCCACCTGCCAGCTATGGTTGTTCTCCTTGATTCTTCCTTCTCCAGTTTCCCCTTCCCATTTCCTCCCTGTTTAAGCCCTGATGCACGCCGTGCATTCCCAGTGTTCAAATGTAAACAGTTCTGCTATCCCCTGTGATTTTTTTTTTTTTTTTTCTTTTTAGGCCCAGTGCATGCCATGCACACCCATTTAGCTAAAGTAAACACTTTTAAGCAGAACTGTCCCTCCCTGGATGTGAACATGCTCTGCATTTCATGGAATAGGAAAATATAACCTCAGACATACACCCTTCCTTAGCTGTGCTTAGCTAAGGGCAAACACGGGCCGCTGAACTCCAATGTGCTTACAGCAAGCATGACACACCCCCTTTTCATGTTAGCTGCTCCTCCTGTCTACACAGTGGTGTTAGAGCACCTATACGGTTAGGTGCAGTCTGACAGTTAGAAGAAATTTGTGATTCAGTATAAATCCCCACTTTGCATAACCACTGCCTTACTCCTGAGTTACTACACTTACACTGACCCTTTCCCCTTATCAACCGCTATCCCCTGGTATTGTTTTCATTCTGCATGCCATTGACTATAATGGCAAAATGCAGATTTCTCACAAAATTCATTTTTCCCCCCTTTTTTTATTTTTGGCACAATCCCATTTGCGAGCCGCTTCCCTATGCTTAAACGGCCGAGATCGGCCAAAAAAAAACTTTTATTTTAAAAACTTAAACTATTTTTCATGCCAGTGGCCATATATTTGGCCACTGGTATGTCTAATGAATGGAATACATGCTTTATTTGAGGCTGTTATGCCTCCGTTTTCTTATTTACAGAAATGTATTCAGCTAGTAACTGAATATATTTCTGCAGGTCACACTATTCCTGCATGAACACCTGCCTGCTTGCTGAATCACTAATTCACCTCATTTGCATGGTTTTCACCACGCATGTCCTGGGAGGTCTATACCGAATTGTTCAGTGGACATATTGCATGCAGCAGCTCATGCACTATTCTTGCACGTCGTGCAGGTCTTAATAAATCCCAGGGTAAACATGTACACATATAAAATATGCAGAGAGAACTTAATATTAAAGCAGTTAGGGAGATGGAAGCAGCAAAAGCTAATGTGAATGAAAAAAATGCCAGGGGATAAAATAGTAAGGCAAGGAGAGATGCATATTTATGAAGAGAAAAAAAATTAAAACTGATCTTGATATTCTAATGGGTGAAGAGATAAAGATTACTGGAGATGAATAATGTGCAAAAATATGCTTTGGTGTTTGCAAGGAACTACAAGGACAGGGTCAGTGTCTGTGAATGGGAAGTGGATATGAATGCATGGATTTAATGAAGTGGTTAAAATGGAACTGAAACTGGCCATGCTCAAGGAAACTAAAACACAAGGGTTAGAGGTTATTGCAACTTCTGCTTAGAAGCTTCCAGTGGTGTTTAAGGGTGCTGCTATGAATGTTTCAACAGTTCTATATTAGCAAATGAGCAGTAGAGGGCTAAGCATTGGTTCCTGCAGCAGGATATAGGACAGAAGCATAAAGTTACAGGGCAATAAGTTTTAATTTGGATGGTAGACAGGGCAGTGGGAAGAATGTTGACAGAAGAGGGAAGCAAATATTGTGAAAGACCACACCTTACAGGACATGCTTTACAGTGGATTTGAATAAATGAAGCACTGGCAATCAGTCTTTCTGCAACTCTGTGACTGCATTAGTACATAATAAGATAAAGATGCGGCATTGGCTGTGGCTTGTTTGACTCACAAGCAGACATTTGAAAAATTTCTTCAGAGGAGGATTGTAACCTGAAAGTTTTGTGTGTGAGAGTGGGGAAACCTAATATGTGCAGAGAAGTTGCAGGAAGAAAGGGAGCAGAAACTGGTGGTAGTCTGTCAGATAACATAAATGCTCCTAATGGCTGCCACTGGGTTGTAGCTGGAACCATTACTTGTTCTGCTTCTTTTAGATGACCAAGATCTCACTGATGAAGGCTTAAATAGCCAAAACCAGTTTATGAATAAAAGGAATTTCACCAATATTGGAGTGCTGGCCTGCTTTGCGGTTTCTTATTTTAGATGAAACGGGATAAAGACAATATCATAAATATATTCTTGGATAATACAGATGTGATGATATAGCTGTACAATATGAGGAAATAATTTAGAATGGCTTTAGACAGAATGCATGGATAGAAAGATAAAATTTAGAATTTATTTCAGATGAATGCAAGGTGCAATGCATCTGTAGCACATCTAAGTAAGGAAAAATTAAGTAATAATTCTGGGGAGTGGAGATTGGAGGTATTAGATATCTGAAATCAAGTGGTACATTGTAACAAAAGTGTGAATCAGCGCTAATAAAATGTTAGGCATGTATCATACATATTAATCCTAAAAGGCACTCGGATAGCCATTTCCACCACAAACCACAATGTTTATTCACAAAGACACAGCACCAACAACCACAATGTAAGATTTAACGCTGACATACAACCAGTAGGTTTTCATCAAAAAACTTCATCAGTTAACTATGAATGTTACTTTGCTACCCTTATATAACCTTGCCAATAATCCAATTAGTGTAATTAAACCTTTGTTAATTTACCTAACAGATGTAAAGTTAAAGTACACATTCTGCTGGTTTAAACTCACACTTAACATGTTCTAAAATCATTCTTATTTAAAATTCCTAAACATTATGACCAAATTTTGTTAAAACACATATCAAAACAAATATTAAAACAATATTATATATTCAATACAAATATTCCATACTAAAAATGTATATAAAAAATGTTAAAAAAATAATACAAGTTAAAATGTGTATAAAGAATGCTTCTCTCTAGTGTTCAAAAGACATATTGCACCATAAAAACTAAACAGTTGACTCATAGTATGAAGGGTTCATAGGTATAAAAATATTAAAAAAAAGTGTTTTAAAATATTTACAATAAGACAGTTGTCATGCAATGAGGTAAAAAATGTTAAAAAATAATTAAAATAACACAGCTTACTACAATAATTATTCAAATGTCACTACATTTTAATTTGATTGAATGTAATGGCTGATTAGTACAGTTGTAACACTTTTGTGTGTATTTCTATATTACTATTGTACTAAGGCTCTCCTTTTTATTGAATATAACGGGTAAGTAACAGGAGCGGTAGTGAGGAGAGAAGGTTTAGCTAAGTGTAATTATATAATAGGGAAATGATTATTATATTTGGAGGCATCACACAGCTGTAATGAGTTAAATCCTCTTTTGTTGTCCATATTTACTAGCCTATAGGCAATAACCAAAAAACAAGTAACAAACAGAACTGCTTCATGGGGTGAATGACATGAATTTATGTCATGAAAAGTATTTTTAAGTTTGACCAGCCTTGAGATAGGTGATTTCAGGGTCTATATTAGAACATTGAACATTCAAAATGTAGAGTGTTCTAATATCGAACTCTACCAATCGAAAATACCAAACATCGAACGTTCAGAACAGTGACTTTTTTTCCTAGGGAAAAAATTTGCAGTTCCAAAACACATACACACAACACAAGCACACCAAACAAACAGCAATCAACAAACATACACGTAAAATCTTACACCTAACCCTACACTAAACTATACACACACCACTAACTATCCACTTACCTTAACCCAAACCCTAATTCTAAGGTCCATCACTACCGCACACTCACCTCACCCGAGCCCTAACCCTAACTCACCTAACCCGCCCTAACCCTCATGTCCACAAAATCGCACGTATACCTAACCCGCACTCAATCGCACACTTACCTGAACCCAACCCGTAACTTTCCAACAGAGCCCTGAAAATACCAAAGCAACAGAAACGGACAACCGAATTCTTTCCCTAGGAAAGAATTCGGTTTTCTGCTTCTTCAATATTTTCAGTGTTTGCTGAAAATGGGTTGATATTAGAACACTCGACATTTTAAATGCTCGGTTTTCTGATATAGAGGGTTGAATGACAGGAGGGAACCATCCTACCTAATAACAAAAAAAAAAAACCCAGAAGGCTCTGGAGCAGAATTTGTAGTAGTCTGATATAACTATATAACAATAAATATAAAAATATAAAATATAAAAATAAAATAAAAAATATAAATATATAATATAAAACATATAAATATATAAATAAATATAAATATATACATATAAATAAATATAAATATATGTCTAAGATGAATATAGTTTATCATATTTTCTTTTTATACATCTTGAAATAATTTTGCTATAGTCCTGATTATTGACACTGTATAACATTGTATTGCTACTTAATGTCTTTTAATAATCCTGTAACATTGCTGTTTAATGCTAATTTATAATGAAAATTTGTATAATATGTGGGAGCTTTTCTCCCAGGGCCTCTGCTGAAAAAGGGCTCTTTAGCTCAGCCAGACAATCCCAGTCAATAAATGTAAAATAATAAATAATAAACGAATAAAACAAAAATGGTTTTAAGGAAATTTGGGAGTCTGAGAGGGGCAACAGAAAGAGTGAGAGAGAAAAATTCAAAAATTCACAGTGAGAAAGGAACCAAGTCAGTGTTGTTATTGATTCATCTTGTGGTTCTCCAAGGGCTAAGAAGCGAAGATGCTTCTGGTAATTTATTTATATGTAAGAGTGACATGAAGGAGTTTGAGAAATTCTTGAATTACATTAGTGTGACTAAAGTGGATATCAGTTTACATATTGAGTACATGAGAGAGTAGTGAATTATTTGGACTTAGCTTATGGTTCAGGTTGTCATATTTTGTGTTGGCTGCGCTCTGTAATGAGGGACATTAATAACTGCAGACACCACTAATGTGTTAAATGCATTGTTTTTTTTCCTGTCCAAATATAGAAGTGAAACAAAACTGACGTTCATGATTCACTAACTTCAGTCCTGTTAACATTATTGCTTTACATTTTATGAGTACTGTAGTTCCTGTGCCTTGTTGTGTACAGGCACAATTTTCTGTTGGGGGGGGGGATGTCTGTTAACCTTTGTATAATGTTCTTAAAAACAATCAAGTGTGCATTATTTTATAAAGTACTTTTGGCCCTGCTGCAAGCATTTACTCTAATTTTCATCTACAGTTTCTGTAAGCAGAACCTTAATTTATCCTAGTTTAAACAATTCCTGTACATGTATTACAGTTTTTGTCTACAGGCCACTTAAGATTCTCTGTTCTTACCTAGGACAAAACCTCTTTTCTCAGAGTTTAATTTTCATTCTGATTTTTTTTTCCTGTTAACCTGTTAAGATCCTGTTCCTTTTAGATAAGGTCAAGACTCAAATGGTGTAGTAATGTACAGGTTTCTCAGCATGTTTGAGTTTCCTTGAGGAGTGACGGGCCTGTTTGCCTACGTTTTTCTTTTTCTTTCTTTTAATGTGGTTGTGTCTTTTTGACTGTACCCTGGACATGATTACAACAAGGAGGATTTAATTTTTTTTTTTTACTGAAAAGGTTCCAGGTTTTTATGTTGTTTTTTTTTTTTTTCAGAGTGGGTGACTAGTATTTCTGATACTGACCACAACAGTAATTCAGGTACAGGAGGTGTTTATGTGAGCATGAAAGAAACATACCACTACAGAATCCCTCATATGGTTTAGGATTGATGTTAAAAACTTGTTCAGAGAGTACTTTTTAGTTAATTGTCTTTATTTATATCTTGCGTACCATGTAAGAAGCCACCGAACAAGCTCTTTTACAGTGAGCTGATCAGGAATTTAGACACAAACAGGAATGAGCATAAATAAGAATAGAGTAAGGAAAAATGGTAAAACACAGTAAGTTGTTGGGGAAAATATTTATCAATACAGCTAGTATGTTCTTCATGGAGATTGTGGCTTCTGTTGAAATCTGACATCCTGACATGTCAGTCTGAGCATATTCAGATGCTGTGTTTTGAAAGTAGTGCCTTTCTCTCTTTTTATATCTGAACACACCAAAGAAAAGAAAAGGAAAGTGTCTGTACATGCCACTGTGTGCATATGCGTCTGTCTGTTTGCGCATGTGTAACAAATTACTTGCCTTTTCTCCAACTAATGGCAGCATCAAAGGTGAATTGTATCAATTTATGGGGGATGTGAGGAGGGGCTTTCAAGACAATCAGTAATCCTAATTCCTTCAAAAAATCCCTCAAATTACATTTTTCCTCTCACTGGCTATGCTCCTGTACCCCACCAAATAATCCTAACACCTGATTTCTTTCTCAATCCCCTCATCTCCTCTCAAGGGTGTAGCTAGGCATACTCAGTGTACTCAAATTAGTATATTTTTTCTGAGCATCTCTTGGAAACTTCAACACTCAAAAAGCACAGAATGCTTAGAACTGTGTAAACAAATATTTACCATACAGAGGTATAGATAGAATGCTTGTGTAAAAGGAATACACCTCTAAAATAGTTTTTTTATTGCTACAAATGTTAACATTTGAAAACAACTTATCACCTGCCTATATGTCTGGGGGTAGCATTTTGATAGTTGACTACATTTTAAAATGATGAGTGAGTAGTTCGGGCAATAATGTTAGGTTTTGAGCACAAAATATAAATTTCTGTCTACACCCCTGTCCTTTCTAACACATTTCTGTCACCTCGACTAACTCTGACCTGTCACCAGCTTTCTACCCTGAAGTCAACTCTGCTCACCTTAGAATTCAACTTTCACATCTATAGCTGACTATAATACATTATTGTCCCTTCTGCCACTACTTTTCCTTCTGTGTCACACTACTGCTCATAACACTTGAGCCTACACATTAACACAGCTTTACACTTGCATATAGATAAGGAGTTTTGTATGTACTTAATGGAATGACATTGTCCTATGTTTCAACTTTATTTTTTTACTTTTGTATGTATCAACATTGTTCTATTACTTATGTATGGATTACTGTGGAGCTTTTCTCCCTGGGCCTCCACTGAAAATGGACTCTTCCTAGGCCCAATGGACTTTCCCGGTCAACAAATGCAATAAATAAATAAATAAAATGCCAATTTTGATAAATGCCCATTCTAGTTTACAAGCTTCCTTTCACAATTTTGTGCCGATTTATTTCAGAAAATTCAGCATTTCTTGTGAAATATTGTTTTATGTTATAAAACCCTATTCATAGGAACTTGAATGTCATGTAAAGCTTGGTAAAAAGTTCAGCAAACTGATAAAATTTATTTTTAACTATAAAAGATAAAATTGTTAAGTTTTTAATAAAACATTTTGTATGACTTTATATTTTAAGAGTACTTTACCATAGAGACATAAATATTGAATGCTTTACCACCTAAACTCTTTCTAGTCCTAAAAAGTTGCAGACGAAAGTGTCCATCAGATAATTCTCAAATGCAACAGTAAACCATAACATTTATGGTTGCATACCTTTGTTCTCTTTTTCTTGTGTGTTTTTTTCATCATATGTTTTATTTTCCCAGTAAAAACCAGCACTGATTGTGTATCATAGCTCTGTAGGAGCTTGCTGGTTATATGCACACTTTAGATTATTCAGTCAGTCAGTATTTTGGGGAAAACAGCCACAGACAAAAGGAGATCATGTCCACTCACACAGACAATGACTGGCAATGAGACTGTGACTGTGAACCCTGATGTCCCCGAGGCAAAGACCTTCTCCAATGAATCACTGTGCCCCCTCACTGCTTCTGCGATGAAGAATTTTACATGACACATGTAGAGTCTTCATCCTTTCCAGAGTTTGATAATGAGAAGACTTGGATGGCCTGCTTTGTGGAAATGGTTTCATTTGGCATGCCAAGGGAGCCTTTTTTTTTTCAAGTAAGATATGCAGAAAAACTGTCAGACTGCCACACTTAGTTTGGCTGGCCCCAACACCTTATGATACCTGTCAAACACCAGCACATTACAAAGACAAGTGTACTTTATGCAGACAAGAAAAAATGTGAGATAGGTACATTATTAATAGACTTAAAAGTGTTTGTCTGTAAGAAAAATCTGGAACTCTTAATGAATAAACTTGTAGATATGGATAGGAATTTAAGAAGGAAAAGTACATGGAATCCCCCACTAGATCCACAATTTAAAACATTTGAAAATGCTGTAGAAACAGAATTATGGGAGAAAATTTCTAAAAAAAACAAAGTATGGTCTAACCTGACAGTAGAGGAAAGGTCCCTATTGGAGTCTATTAGATCTAACATGTTTGTTAGGGTTATGAAACCGGATAAGGGTGGGGGAACTGTACTTATGGACTCTATTATACATGAAAGTTAAAGGATGGATTTATTACTTGATGAGAGTAATTATACGAATGTATTGATAAATGAGATATATATTGCATATAAGAAAATATATTTAGCACTTAATGATTTGGTGCTTGAAGGGTTTATTGATACAGAAACCTTCAGACCTTTACATAATAAAGAACCTTAGGGTCCCATCTATATTTGGGATCCCAAAGGTCCATAAGGACATAGATAACCCACCACTTAGGCCAGTCGTGGCTGCTAGTCAATCAGTTACAGCCCCTATAGCTAAATATGTGGATTTTAAACTAAAGAATATGTCCACGGGGGCAACTACTGTTTAAAGGATTCTTGGGACTTTTTAAGGAGTGTTAGGAATAACTTGAGCACAAATAATATTATTTTCATCACCATTGATGTGATTGATCTCTTTACCTCGATTCCGCATAAGGAAGATTTAGATTTCTTTGAGGAAATTCTAAGAAAGGATAAAAAATTTGCTGAGAAAGAAGTTTGTGTTTTTGGCATTAATGGAAGTACTTCTTAACAATAACTTTATATATTTCGTGGACAAATTTTTTCTCCAAACTAAGGGAGTTGCCATGGGAGCTATGAGTGCCCCTACATATGCCAGCTTGGTAGTCTCATGGTGGGAGGAGAAATTTGTGTTCAGTTCTAGATTTAAAGAATATTGGGTGCTTTACAAATGTTTTTTGGATGATATTTGTCTTTTCTGGATAGAAAGTTAAGAAAGATTTATAGAATTTTTTGACTAGATATCGAATAGTACTGACTTTCTGAAATTCATTTATAAAATTGTTTATGAATGTATTGATTATCTTGATGTTACCATTATGAAGGACGATAATAAGTTTATATCTGAGGTCCACAGGAAAGACACATATTGTAAATCATTTTTGCATTTTCAAAGCGCCCATCCATTTTCCCAAAAGAAAAGTATTGTAAATGGCTAACACGTTCGGGGAAGTAGGATGACGTCTGATGAGAATGATTTTATTATTGAGATTGCTTTGTTGAAATCTATGTTTTTAGAAAGAGGGAACCATGAGACATTTATAAAAGAAATACAGGCTGAAGTCTTTCAACACAAAAAAGGTAGATTTGTGCCTATTTTAGGTATTGGGTGATATGGTACTGGTGGAAGACGAAGTTAATAACAAGTTGGATGTGGATGTGAAAATGTTTTTATTTTGTATTATAATGGGGATTCTAATATTATTAGGGACTCTGCTAAAAAATGGATATATTTTCTAAATTTTCGGACTTGAATCTTAAGTTTGACATGCCATTACAGCTTATTTTTAGGAAGAGTAAATGTATAAAGGACCTTTTGGAAAACAAATGCACTAATACAGGAAAAAAGAAAGTAGGCACTTATAAATGTGGAGCTTGCCAACAATGTCCCTTTATATCCAACACTTCTGAGATATATATTAGTAGTAGGAATAAGTATATAACATCTAAATCCTATTATAATTGTGATACTAAAGGGCTTGTATACATTGCAGTGTGTGGGAAATGTGAGGCTTTCTACATAGGCAAGACAAAAAGATGTTTGAAGAAAAGGCTATATGAACATGTCTACAACATTAGGAAGTGTAATTTGAGAAATGCACTTTATAAGCACACAGACGTGTGAATCTGCCACATTTTTATTCTTTGTTTTAGATGAGGTCCCAGTTGACATCAGGGGTGGTCCTTGGGAGACCAAGCTAGAGTATAGAGAGGTATACTGGCAGCTGGTGTTGGAAGCAAATAGATGGCCAGATCTGACTGACATGAGGTCCCTGGCCCCAATATTAAAATTAAGATCAGCTAAATTATAATGTGGCATTTGAATAATTATTGTAGTAAGCTGTGTTATTTTAATTCTTTTTTACCATTTTTTACCTCATTGAATGACAACTGTTTTATTTTAAATATTTTAAAACACTTTTTTTAAATAGTTTTATACCTTTGAACCCTTCATACTATGAGTCAACTGTTTAGTTTTTATGGTGTGATATCTCTTTTGAACACTACAGGGAAGCATTCTTTATACACATTTTAACTTGCATTCATTTTTTAACATTTTTTATATACATTTTATAGTATGGAATATTTGTATTGAATATATAATATTGTTTTAATATTTGTTTTGATATGTGTTTTAACAAAATATGGTCATAATGTTTAGGAATTTTAAATAAGAATGATTTTAGAACATGTTAAGTGTGAATTTAAACCAGCAGAATGTGTACTTTAACTTTACATCTATTAGGTCAATTAACAAAGGTTTAATTACACTAACGGGGTTATTGGCAAGGTTATATAAGGGTAGCAGAGTAGCATTCATAGTTATCTGATGAAGTTTTTTGACAAAAATGTACTGGTTGTATGTCAGTGTTAAATCTTACATTGTGGTTGCTGCTGTGTCTTTATGAATAAACATTGTGGTTTGCAGTGGAAACGGCTGCCCGAGTGCTTTTTCGGATTTATTGGTTACTGTTTGGGCACTTTTCCTCCTTTGCACTGGTTCTATCATACATATCATGAAAGCTTTAGCAATTTCTTTTCTGAAAGTCATGAGAAATGAAATAGTTTTTTTTTTTAATGTGACATCTAGATAGACAGACCTCTCCAGGTAAGGTGTTTTTAAAACAGAAATTTGAAATGGCTTTTATTAACTGGACAACACGCAATAATGATGAGTCTGTTTTAGTGACAAATCTGTACACTTTGGACTCGATACTTGCTTGAAACATTGAAGTACACAACTGCAAAATGTTGAAGCCAGTCAGCTCTCTACAGATGCAGAATTGCTGACTGCTTTAATCTCTGTGGAGTACCAACAGAAAGCCTAATGACCATATGCAGACCAGATGTTTTCACTTTTTTTTTACCATGGTATGTGAAACTGTAGATGTAGGTGGCAGAATGGTCAGTAAAATATTAACTATAGGGACACCACACCTGTATATATATATATATTGTTTAAGGTCAGAGCAGATGCGCATTTCATGTATATTAAGAGAATAAAGCAATGTGAACCCTGGATTGACACACCAATGAATGCATTTTGGCAGGCTGATATATTTAAAATGTTTATTTTGAGAAAGTAAAGAGCTCAAAGCCCTTTTACATGAGAGACCTGAAAAACTATCAGGAGCAATACACTGTACTTCAATTATATTAATTAAAATACATCAGTAATTTTTGACATATAAAAATACACACTCATAGATATATGTATATATTTAGATTCTTGGGTTCCTGGCTGAGATGTCTTCTCTGCATAATGTGCAGTCCTCCCTGTGTTCATGCAGCTTTTGATTAGAAACCCTTTTTTTCTCCTATACCCAAAATATATGCCAAACAGTAAACTGACATTATTCAGAAATTACCACTAAGTATATATTCAGTGCCTTTGTGTGAATGTTTCCTGCAGTGGTATGCATTACATTCCAGAGTATTGAATTCTTTACACCCATTGCTTGATGGTATAAGCTCTGGTTCCAAGTGAGCTTAAATTAGATAAAGTAACTGCTGTAAATGCATCCATAAGGAAAGTAGGCATCTCAGTATCATGAATGGAAACATCTTTGGGCCAGATTCCAAAAGAGTTGCTCTAAATATAACTGCTTTACTTCAGTATAAGGCCCATCTATAAACAGCCTTACTGCGGGCATAAGATTCCAAAACACCTGTTCTCAGCCTGCTCTCTCTGTAAGTGGTCACTAATATTGAGAGCAAGTCTTTTGAAAGTGAGGCTCATCACTGAAACCACAAAATTCTTGGTGAACAAATATATGAAAAATAAGCTTCTAAAGCTGCAAATGTATTCGGACTATGTGTTATTATACAATGACTAGCCATTAATATTCAAAAACGAGAGTGCTGATTGGTCAGCCTACTCAGTGTGCCCATTGTAAATCCTAGCATATACCAGTGGAAAAAAAGTCCAGTAACCCGGACTTTTTTCGATTAATATATGCAACAAAAAATGTACTTGTATTTCATTTTTTTTAAATAAGCTGACAAAACTGAAGACTAAAATGAAAAACAAGTGGCACAGAGAAAAATAAAAGGATAATCAAGTACATTATATAAAATTATAAACTTACCTCCTTCATTTCCTCTGTCCCATCTCTTCTGTATGTTACAAGCCTCCCGGTTTGTTTGTTTGTTTCTTTATTTTTTTTGTTTGCTTTTAGTTAAAAAAAAATAAAGCAATGGAGATATTCTTTTCTCCTTTGCTTCTTTACCCAGTACTGGTATACTGCAAAAGCATAGGAATGCAAGTCCCATACGCATGAGAAGACCACCACGGTGCAATTATACAAAGGCATTCCCCAGATTTAATAAACTTCCATGCTGGACTAGTTTATTCCTGCATGGAAGTGCCTGTTTAGGAGCAGGATGGCAGCGCACCATGCATAGTAATGAAGGCACGCTGGCTGAGCTCCTAGGCTTACATGGAGCATATACGAGTGCAGGGGGCATGTCTGAGAGCAGAGCTCTCAGAATAAACATGCCCCTACAATGTTGAACAGCAGAAGCTGTTAAAAAATGAGTGAGATTGCTCACAGGTGTCCCCATATCCCTACCAACAAACCCCCACATGTACAACAGCAACAGGACATATCAATTAACAGAAGAAACCATCTATAGCTTTAAAACACTGATCAAAGCTAACCGTAGGAGTGCGGGTGTGCGCATCGCTTAGCTACGGTTAATTTAGCTGAAATAGGAAAAGGAGGATAAAATACAGGATATGTGCAAAGGAAGCAGTACAGCAATATTGTAGTGGGCAGAGCATTCGCCTCACAAGCAGTCAATTCCGGTTCAAGTCCTACCACAGTACATTCCATTTCCATGTCAAAGCACTTTTATTATCAATATATTTCATTGTATAACCCAATAAATAACATATATGTGTGAACTGGAGTAGTAAGCAGTGTAATGAATGATACCCCATGCACTTACCAAATCCACCACGTATGATAGAGCAGTGGTAAGGCTAAATAAGCATGACTAAGCAGGTGCAAGTCTGTGTGCATGACAGGAAGCAGTGCATACACAGAGTAAGCAATAGTGAGGCTAACCATTAGTAAGCAGATGTCACTAGAAGCTAACAGTGCTTACTGTTGCGCAAACCCACTGACAACTGTGTAAAAGTGTTTCAACCACTCCATATCCAACAGGCCCTGGTCTGGCCAGCAACAAACTAAACAGTCCCTGCAAGGCTTGAACCCAGGAGCCTGCATACCATAGGCAATGTGATCAACCACTAAGCCATCACAGATATACATGGCCCTGTCGCAATACCAGTCAACTTTACAGGACATGTAGCTAAATATTTAGATGTATATGTGTGTGTGTGTGTGTGTGTGTGTGTGTGTGTGTGTGTGTGTGTGTGTGTGTGTGTGTGTGTGTGTGTGTGTGTGTGTGTGTGTGTGCACGTGTGTGTGTGTGTGTGTGTGTGTGTGTGTGTGTGTGTATGTATATATATTATATATATATATATATATATATATATATATATATATATATATATATAAAACTAAATAGATACATACCTCTCCCTCTCTGTATTACATATGTATACATATATAGACTTATATATATATATATATATATATATATATATATCTATATATATATCTATATATATATATATATATATATATATATATATATATATATATATATATATATATATATATATATATATATATATAAATATCCACATATAGATATATAATATGCAGACATCCATACATCCACATGTTGTTAGATATATGTGTGTGTGTGTGTGTGTGTGTGTGTGTGTGTGTGTGTGTGTGTGTGTGTGTGTGTATACACATATATATATATAGTTATGTGTGTGTGTGTGTGTGTGTGTGTGTGTGTGTGTGTGTGTGTGTGTGTGTGTGTGTGTGTATGTATGTACACATATATCTATGATATGAGACAGCACATAAGAATGACATATATGACCACAGGCACCGCCAATGGAGGTGAGGGGTCTCAATCAACATACGTGTTACACATACCAATACCCCCCCACAGCCAAACAGGTGAAACATACAAACACACAAACAAAGTAAACAAACCACTGCTTCCCAAACCACAGGCAGGATACTACCAGTGGGAGAAACATTGTGGACCCGCTAAGTCTAATCTTGAAACAAAGACAGGAATGTCCCTTGCAGGAAAACCCAAAAATTGTAGGATATTCAGATTCTAGGCATTATACCAATTCATCAGGCAGGGCACATATGTTTTCGGACTACAAGGTTGATAATGCCTGAAGATCCATGTGTCAAGACAACATACATGATGGGTCCCAAGACGTGGAGAGTGGGCAGTGTGTAATGGTGTGGTTAGACCCCATCAGCACCCAGAGAAAGGATGACTGCTGTGGAGGGGGAGCGGGTGGGGGGATGATGGGTATGCAATTATGGGTCGAGGCGTGCAGGGGTTGGCTGGAGCAGTTCTAATTGGACAACCTCATTGATGTAAGCAATAGTGTGAAGTGGGCAGAACAGTCACCTAAAGAGCAGGCATTCCTGGTCCGAGTCCCAATGCAGCACAGTCTATTTTGCATGGCAAAGCACATTATAACCACTGTTGTTGCAGCAAAACCCACTAAATAACACATATGTATGAACTAGAGTACTGCATTTGATGCACATGTGAAGTGTCAGTATCATACTGAATAAGGCACAACTAAGCAGGTTTAAGCACAAATAAGCAGTAGTAAGCATATATAAACACTAATAAGCATGATTAAGTGCATTTGCATGGGGGTAAGCACTGCCTACACAGATTAAGCAATATGGGAGCTAACTGAGTAGAAGAAAGCATGACCGGAAGTTAACAGTGCTTACCTTTGCACAAACACGCGCACCCCCGCTTACGACTGCTTTAAAGTGCCTTGATCACTCTGCAGCCAACGGCCCATGTTCTGTCTAGCAACAAAAGTCACAGCTTCTGTAAGGCTCGAACCCAGGACCCTGCACATCATACACTAAGTGAATTACCACTAAACCATGGCAGATATGCATACCCTTGATGTTTTCACAAACATAGCATCCAGCAATACCATTCAACATTACAGGGCATGTAGCTATACATGTAGATGTGTGTGTGTGTGTGTGTGTGTGTGTGTGTGTGTATCTATAACAAAATAGATATATACATCTCCCACTCTGCATTACACACACACACAATATATATATATATATATATATATATATATATATATATATATATATATATATATATATATATATATATACATACAGATATAAATATCCACATATAGATATATACATATGCAGACATCCATACAGCTATATGTAGTTAGATATATATGCAGCTAAATATATATATATATATATATATATATATATATACATATATACATACGTGTGTGTGTGTGTGTGTGTGTGTGTGTTTATAGCCACAGATATATATCTATGATATGATACAGCACATAAGAATTACATATATGATCACAGGCACCACCAATGGGGGTGAGGGGCTCAATGAACATACATGTAACACATACCATTACCCGCCCCAGCCAAACAGGTGAAACATACAAAGAAACACACAAAGTAAACAAACCACTGCTCCCCAAACCACAGGCAGGATACAACCAGTGGGGGAAACATTGTGGACCCGCTACGTCTAATCTAGAAACAAAGACAGGAACGTCCTTTGTGGGACAACCCAAAAATTCTTGGGTATTTGGATTCCTGTCATTACACTGACTCATCAAGGCAGGACGTGTATGTACTCGGACTACAAGGTTTGGAAAGCCTGATGACCCATGGGTCGAGACAATGTATGAGATGGCTTCCGAGAAGTGGAGAGTGGGCAGTGTGTAGTGGTGTGGTTAGACCTGACCTGCACCCAGGGAAAGGATGAGTGCTGCAGATGACAAGCGGGGGGGGCTATGGGTATGAAATTATGGGTCGAGGCATGCAGGTGTTGGCTGGAGCAGTTCTAATCTGACTGCCTTGTGGAAGTAAGCAATAGTGTGAATTGGGCAGAGCAGTCGCCTAACGAGCAGGCATTCCCAGTACGAGTCCCACTGCAGCACAATCTATTTTACATGGCAAAGCACGGTATAACCAGATTTGTTGTTGCAAAACCCACTAAATAACACCAAAGAACACATGGTCGCAACACCCCACTGTAGATATGTAAGCCATGCTAATTGACATCACAACTGATTATTGTTATCCTCACCTACCCCCAAATTCAGTGTATATGCACAGCTGTCACTGGGGAAGAAATGGCCAACTGTGGACCTTCCTCTCAGCATTCCTGCACATCCCTGGCTATTTCCCCTACCATATTTCCCTCTTTGTGCCCTTTTAACACCACTTACCTATCAACCTCTTTTTCATTGCTATCAAGGTTTAAAGTTACAATTAGGCGACACCTTCTTCCCCAACTATATTGGCAGAATCTGGAACTCCCTACCCACATCTATTACCTCACCTGTCGCAAAGGACACATGTAAATAACACTTGAAGGAACACATCAAGCACACTTGGATCAGCATATGCTCACCACCTGGCTAAAACCCCTTCCACCTTACACTCTATACCCCTACATCAACTATTAAAACTGTCACCTCTTGTCCTGACTCGCATACAAATCCCAACATCCTTGAAACCTTCCCTATTGCTCCCCTACCAATTATTCCAATAGCCTTGTATACAGTTACAATGCCTCCCCCTCTACCTACCTACTCCTTCACTATTTTCTTCCACTCTCCCACACAGGTATGGAATAATTAAATCTTAACCTGAATACCTGAGTGTATCCTATCCAGAACTGTTAAACTGGAATCTAACTTCACCTTAAACTGACCTTTGTCAACAGTCATACCTGACATGTAAACCTGACCTAAGCATGAATAATATCTACATGTTAATGTAAACTAAGCATGAAGAATATGTTACTTAGCTATGTTAAGTCTGTTACTCTCTATGAATGTGAACACCTGTGTATTACTTGTAATGAGAAGCTGGGTTATAATGGGGAGCTCTACTACCCGGGCCACCACTGAAAATGGATAAGCATCTAGTCAGATTTTCCCGGTCAACAAATGTAAAATAAATACATAAAGTAGCGTGGGGGTAAGCAGGAGTAAGCAGGTTTAAGCCTGTTTGGGAGGTGGTAAGCAATGCCTACACTGGTTAAACAATGTAGAAACTAACTCAGTGTAAGACGCTGTAACCGGACGTCAGCATTGCTGACCCTCATGCAAACCAGCGCATACTCGCTTACAATTGCTCAATAGTGCATTAGTCACTCTGTAGCCAACAGCTTTCATTCTGCCCAGCAACATCTGCACTCCCAGGTTGCAACCCCCAGACCCTGCACACTATAGTCAAAGTGAGTTACCACTAAGCCATGGCAGATACACATTCAGCTGCTATTATCATAAACATGTCATCCAGCACAGTCATTCAACAGTATAGGAAATGTATGTAAGTATGTAGATTAATACCAGCAACCATTTGTACATTGCTCAATTACAGTATTTCGAGCAGTCTATGTGTATCATAAAAACAGTGCCTGTCCAATCATACTGCGTGAACAGTAGTCTTGCATACTACTTAAGAAAATAATAAAAAATGGTGCACGTCAAGGGGGCATGTGGGCATGCTTCATGCACAGAATGTCAAACCTGGGACGTTGGTTCCGCGGAACTGGGAGATGAGGCTGACCAGGTGTGTGAGCAAACCACTGCTTCTCAAATCCCTGATAGAATGCTACCAGTGGGAGAAACAGTGTAGACCATTTAAGTCTAATCTTGACACAACAACAGGTCCATTCCTGGTGGGACGAACCAAAAATTGTGAGGCACATTGATATTTGCAACTGTATCAGAGTACGATCATAGCAAGGCTCATACGTATGTGGACTACACTGATGAAGAGCCTGCAGAAGCTTGGGTCAAGACAGTATACTGAATGAGTACCGAGACATGCAGAGAGGGCAATGTGTGTAGGTGTGTTATGGCTGGGCTAGCAACTGGAGAATGGATGGTTGCTGCATACGTGGAGCTCGGGGGTCGGGGGAAGGAACCATGGGTAGGACATCATGGAAGAAATATGCAAATGAAGGAGCACAGCAATAGTGTAGTGGGCAGAGCATCCACCTAATGAGCAGGCATTCCCAGTTTGAATCCCACTGTAGCACAGTATATTTTACATGGCAAAGCACATTATAACAAATAGTTTTGTTGCAAAACCCACTAAATAACATCTATATAAAAACTGGAGTACTGCAAGAAATGCACATGTGAAGTATCAGTGTCAGACTGGATAAGGCTCTAGTAAGCAGGTTTAAGCTCAAATAAGCAGTAGTAAGCATATGTAAGCACTAGCAAGCGGGCTTAAGCCCGTTTGCATGGTATTAAGCAATGACTACACTGGTTAAGCAAATCTGAAGCTAATACCCTGTAAGCAGATGTAATGGCAGGTTAGCAGTGCTTACCTCCATGCAAACCCACCAACAACTGACTAAACGTGCCTTAACCACTCTGTATCCAACAGCCCTTGTTCTGCCCAGCAACAAAATAAATGGCCTCTGCTGCACTCAAACACAAGAACCCCATACACCATAGGCAAAGTGATTTACCACTATGCCATGTCAGATATACATAACCCTGATGTATTCAAAACATATCAACCAGCCCAGTCATTCAACAGTACAGAGAATGTAATTCAACATGTAAATGTATTTGTGTGAGTAAATATAGTAATATCTAAATAGATACATCATATCAATAGATGTAGATATTTATATATATCCATAGTAATATATACATATATATATATATATATGGCCACACATCTGTAGATAGCAATGGTAAATTGACAAATACAAATATGTCCACATGCACCGTTAATGGGGTTGAGACACCCCAAACAATATACATCATGTACGAATAGGCATCCCCCCCACCACAGCCAAGCACGTCCGCCCTGCAATACACTAAAGTGTTACAGATCACATAAGCAGGACCTGAAATGACATGTGCACAACATGTAAACAGTACTACAACCCACCTGTATGATGTCAGGCCGGTATTGGTAACATATCATGCAGTACAGTGTGGCTCCCATAGGAGATGTAATATGTGGAAGCTATCAACATCCCCAGGATACAGATACACAGACATATATATGCAGGTACAGATATACATATCTGTATAGATATACATGTGACTACACAGACACACAGAGATATGTACAGTAAGATACATATGTAGAAGGTGTACACAATATGGAACAGCCACCATGCCTACAGTTAACATCTTAACAATTGGATACTGTATGGGCCACCCATACAAATGACAATCGTTGCTGCAACAAGGTTATAGGGTAAAACACCACACACAGGTTTGCAGAAATGAAAAACCTTTATTTGTGTACTATTACAGTTCTATATCCCATGTATTATAGCTGTTCAGACATGGACATCCATATAAACAGAGAAATACAACTGTGAAGCTGTTATACTAATACAGTAGTCTGGAAAGGTTCACAACTGTTGCTGTCCAGGCCAAGCCCTTCATATTGTACAATAGTAAAGACAGACTGGGCCACAGGATACCAAACTATCAACAGTAAGTAATGCAGGTGTATAGTTCAGCAGCCTCTATCTACACTCCGCATAAACTCAATAGGTGGTAAGGACTTCAGTTGACCAAATGGGATGTAACTGTTACATAACAAGGCATAACTGACACCATCACAAGCACACTGACAAACAGAACAGTCTGTATGGCAGGAGGCAGTAGGCCTTCATTAACCCGATTTATGTAAGTAATGTAAATATAGGTGAAGTTTATGGTACTGTACATCCAGATACCTTAAGGCAGCTCACCCCTGATACCCCCACATTTTGTAACAGCCTAGGTAATTTATGGTGCATCCCCCCCCAGACTCAATAATACAGGGCCATATACCACTGTTACATACACTGGCCTCTGGAGTGTATAAGGGCACACATGTATTATGTAGGTGAAGCCCACACATATATGGCCCTAGCCCCACCGTATGTGTGGGGGATACAACAGCAGTGGACTGATGGCAGCAACGGCAGTGTGATATACTCACAGCCCCACTACAGAACAACCTCAGACAGCATGTCATATGTGCAAAGCTTGGTATCTAGGTGGAGGACAGAGGCTGGAACACAGGCCCATATGTGGAAAACTGTTGCTATACACTAAGCAACTCACTGGTGTCACAGGATAGTCTGCAACATATCCTTATTCAGGGAATTGAGGTTAGAAACATAAATGGATGTAGCCATGTACTGATAGCACTCAACACACACACTGCCAGTGAAATATCAGACACAGCACCTGTGTGGAAGACCGACATAACATGATAGGCACACCTCTGGCCATCAAGAGGATAGGCCCACAGGTGTGAGCTATGCAGCCATACTGCATTCCAAGGTAAATTTGTATGTACACACACACCCTTTAACACTAGTACTATACAAAGCATAACACACCTCTACTCACGCTCTGTCTGTAGTTCTGGAACCTCCTACAAATATGTAGCTGGCCTGAGTGTGCCAGATCTCCTGTAAGAGGTATTGCTACCTGGTGTCTGTAACACTGATGCCCAACACAGGATTGATGTCCATCACACAGGAAAGGTAAAGGGACCACGCCCACATGATGTGGGGATTTATAGTAGATGGTTGCCATTACAGTGGTAATTGGAGGTACTGCACAGCAAGCTGCATGCAGTTAGCAAGTGGAGGACACTGATTGGTACAGAGGCCACCACCTGATCATGTGCAACACCTACTAAAGCCAGGCTGCAATCTATTCAAAGCTGCTCAATCTATTTACTGGAGAGAGGGGTAGAGAAAGAGAGAGCGAGAGAGTGAGAGAGAGAGAGAGAGAGAGAGAGAGAGAGAGAGGAAGAGAAAAAGAAAGAAAAGACAAATCTCTTCAAACAAAAAGTTGACGTCAAAGGCATTTAGCCAGCTGTCATTCAACAAAACATCAGTCCCACAACAGGTATGTGAGGTATATATACATGTAATAGCATGTAGTACTTGGTCCATCATAATGGCATAGATGATGTTGAATGAGCTATATGTGCCATCAGGTGTTGTTGTGATGATGTTCAACTGAACAACTACTATGGACAATAGTGTCTGTCCCTGTGTGTAGTGGGCCATAGCCATTAACTGTGCAGTTCAGCACTGACAGACAAGATGTAAGCCATCACAGTGTGTGTAGTGTAATGGGAAGTATGTATATTACGTGGCCAATAGCTGGTGATGGAAGTAATGCCATTATGATGGACATGTGGGAGCCATGGCCCACCACTGGCAGGATACTCAGGTGAATCTGTCATGTAGCATGCCGGAATGCCATAGGTGTGTAATAGGGTTATCTGCCATCAGCTCCTACATATACCCCCCCCCCCAATGTCAGGCCGTGTCCATATGTGGCACCTGTCTGTGTTGTAACAAGGCAGTACAGTGCAGCTGTGCAGGAAGTTGTTGTGAGACTGTGGAGCTGATGTCTGAATGTAACCCACATATTGGTATGCATATGTGTACATATGTCACATATATAATATTTAAAGAAATATGTGTATATCAGTATGTATGTCCAGAAATATACATATACCCATGTGTAGACATATATATGTGCACATATAAATAAAGTCATATATATCTACACACATATAGATAAATACTGATATGCAAATGTCTACATCTGTATAAACACACACACTAACAGATATGCATGGTAAGATATGTCCCCTATATCACTACCACAGTGATGTGTACTATGTGCAAGACAGCAGCACACATAGCAACGCAGACAGATATCTACAGCTGGCAATGTGTACACCATGGATGGGAATGTCACATATTAGTACTGTCCTAGCACCACAGTGCCTCCGCTGTGAAGTATGCTATGGGAATATGGGGAAGTATGGCAGATACACACATGGAGGTGGTCAGGATTGTTAGATATAGAGGACAGTCTACAGGGGTTGTATGTGACACATGTGGTGGGTAAACACCATGGATGGTGTGTGTGGTCTGTGATGTGGACGCACCATGGTCCCCAATATGGGCACAATGGGAACAAGGCTCCCACTCACAACAGCAGTCCACATCCTAAAGGTGCCAGGTCTGGTGGCTGAGCAGGAGGAGCATGTTGGCCATGTGAATGTGTACTGATTGCCTCAGACAAATGTAGCACATCCTTCATGTGTCTGTGGAGCCTAGTATGAAACAGGCCCTAGACCTGAGCCCAGGGGACAGGGACATGTTGTTGTGTGCCCAAGGGGGGGTGGGCCAACATCCACTGGGTGGTTCCATAGGTTCATAGGTTGGTACTAGGCTATTGGCCCTACAGCCTATACAAGCTTAGCCATAACAATTCCCTGGATATGTCTTCCCACGATATTTACTTCCCTGGACCCCTGTCTAGCAGGGCGACTGTCATGATCCCCAGGGTGAATTTCCTATCTCCCATCCAGTTGTCAAGGTTCCTCTTGAAGAGGGCAAGGAGGTGCTCTGCTTGACATGTATGGGCAGTCTATTCCAAAATATGGGGAGTCTCTGGGTCAGGAACCTATCCCTCCAGCATGTTTTGTTCATTGTGATGACAGGGGTTAGATCCCTGGAGCATGTGGCTCTGAGGAATTGGAATTTCTTTAAGTGGAGCCTGTCCAACAGCTCAGGGTTTGACATGGCCCTGTATGTTAAGCAGAGATCACCTCTGAGTAGATGATATGCCATATAGTATAGCTGGAGTTTTTTAGGCGGTCAGCATAGGGCATCTGCATTAGGCCTGTGATTCTTTTAGTGAGGTATTTCTGCGGCCTTTCCAGCTGTTGCAGATGTCTTGTGGGATACATTCCAAATGGGCCATTGTACTCTATAATGGATCTAATGAGGGATGAGTACAGTGGGACAATGATCTCCTTTTTTCTGGATGAAAAGCCCTTAGTGATGAGGTGTGCCACATAGAAGGATTTCCTGACTGTTGTGGCAATGTGATTATCGAAGGTGAGACCACTGTCCGCCTGTGTCCCTAAGTCTCTCATCACACTTTTGGTGTTTATTGTACTGCCATCTATGTGGTAATTCATGGGTGCATGTTTTTTCCAAAAGGGATAACTATACATTTCTTGGCATTAAGTTTGAGCCCATGGCTCTGGCACCAAGCATCTGTTTCTTTAAGGCCCTTTTGTAGAATATCCACATAATTTGGGGATTCAATAATGGCTCGCAGTTTGCAGTCATCTGTGAACTTTGTTAGCCGGAGTCACTTAGTGTTGGCCTGTACTTCAAAGAAGTAGATGCCAAACAAGGGTTTTGGATCCCAATTATTTTCCCGGGGGGCCCCCCAAAATTGGGGGTTAAAAACCCCCCTTTTTTCCCCCTTTTAAAGGGGGGGGGTTTTTGGTTTGGGGTTTTTTTTTTTCCCCCTTTGGGGAAACCCCCCCCGGGGGGGGGAAAATTTTGGGCCCAAAAAAATTTTGGGGGAAAAAAATTTGTTTTTTTTTTGGGGGGGGGTTTTGGGGGGCCCCCAAAAATTTTTTGGGGGGGTTTAAATTTTGGGGGTTTAAAAAAGGGGTTTTTTTTTTGGGGTTTTTCCTTGGGTTTCCAGTTTTTTTTTTGGGGATTTCCGGGGGGTTTTTTTAAAAGGGGGTTTTTGGGGGTTTCCAGGGGAAAATTTTTTTTTTTAAAAATTTTTTTTTTTAAAAAAATTTTTTTGGGGGGGGGGGGGTTTTTTCCCGGGGGTTTTTTTTTTTAAATTATTTTTTTTCCCCAAAAATTTCCCCCTTTTTTTAATTTTTTTTTCCCCAACCGGGTTTTTTTTTTTCCCAAAAATTTTAAAAAGGTTTTTTTTCCCCCCCAAACGTTTTTTTGGGGTTTTTTAAAAAAAAATTTAAAAAATTCCCGGTTTCCCTAATTTTTTTTTAAGGCCCGGGGGGGGGCCCCAAAAAAAAACCCCCCAAAATAAAGTTTGGGGGGGGGGGTTTTTTTAAAATTTTTTTTAAAAAGGGGGGGGTTTTTAAAAGGGGAAAAAGGGGGTTTCCCCCCCAAAAAAAAAATTTTTTTTTGGGGGGGGTTTAAGGGCCGGGAAAATTTTTTTTTTTTGGGGGGGGGGAAAAAAAAAAATTTTTTTTAAAAAATTTTTTCCCCCCCAAAGGGTAAAAGGGGGGGGTTTTTAATTTTTTTTTTGGGGGCCCCCCCTTTTTTTTGGGGGGGGGGAAAAGGGCTAAAAAACCCGGTGGGGGGGAAACTTTTTTTTTTAAAAAAGGGGGGGGCCCCCCCTTTTTTTTGGGGGGGGGGGTTTTTTTTTTTTAAAAAAGGGTTTTTTTTGGGGGGGTTTGGGGGGTTTGGGGGGGTTTTTTCCCCGGGCCGGGGGGCCGGCTTTTTTGGGGGTTTTAAAAGGGGTTTTTTTTAAAAAAAATTTGGAAGGGAATTTTTTTCCAAAATTTTAAAATTTTTTTTTAAAAAAATTTTGGTTTTTTTTTTCATTTTTTTTTTGGGGGGTTTTTTTTTGGGGGAAATTTTTTTCCCTTTTTTTTTGGGGAAATTTTTTTTAAAGGTTTTTGGGGGGCCCGGTTTTTTTTTTTTAAATTTTTTTTTTTTGGGGGTTTGGGGGGAAAGGGGGGTTTGGGGGGAATTTTTTTTTTTCCCCAAAAATTTTTTTTGGGGGGCTTTTTTTTTTTTTAAAAAAGGGGGGGGGTTTTTTTTTTTGGGAGGGGTTCGGGGGGTTTTTTGGGGCCCCCCGGGGGGGGGGGGGGGGGTTTTTTTTTCCTTTTGGGGTTTTTGGGGGGGAAATTTTTCCCCTTTGGAAGGGTTTTAAAAAAAATTGGGGGGAAAAGGGGTTTTTTTTGGGGGTTTAAAACCCCCAAAAAAAAATTTTTGGGTTGTATTTTTTTTTTTAAAAAAAAAAAAAGGGGGGGGGGGGGGGGGGTTTGTTCCCCTTTTTTTTCCCCAAAATTTTTTTGGGCCCGGGGGGAAATTTTGGGGGAAAAAACTTTTTTTTTTTTTGGTTTTTGGGGGGGGGGGGGGGGGGGGCCCCCCGGGGGCCCCCCGCCGGCCAAATTTTTTTTTTTGGGTTTTTTTAAAAGTGTTTTAAAAATTTTTTTTTAATTTGATTGCATTTAAAAAAATTTTTTGTTTTGGGGTTTTTTTTTTTTCCCCCCCCCAAAAATTTTTGGGGGGGGCCAATAACCTGAATGCCAGGGGTGACAGGTGCAGACCATCTCTGGCAACGCATTGTGGTTTGTCGATCATGTCGTCCCAGGCAGGCAGATACTGGATCCCCTTTGAATGACACCAGAAGCTTAGCCAAATGCTGAAGTCAATAATTTTGTCCTTATACTGTGGTATCATTCTGGGCAAAGGCAGGATGCTACTCAGGGCTAGGGTCATACCTGCCTGGGCCACATGATCCAAGAGCTCTTCCATGTCTCTTTTCAGGGAAGTATGCCTCAAGTCATTCACTACAACATGGGCAATGACAGAGTCATATTTGTACTTGTGGAGTGACTTGAGTGCATGCATTATGTGGCAGATCCTGGCACCCGACAGGCACCTGACTGTAATTTTCTCCTTGTTCAGCCTGGTGAGTGGGACATCAGTGTGCAAGACTATATGACTAAAGTGTTGGGTATGTTGTCTTGCCTTAGGGGCTGTTGTTGGGTGGCACACTGGTGTTGTGAGTTATGTTTTACTTTGGTTGTGACTGGTTTTTGTTTGTGTTTCAGCTTTGGAGGTCCTTGTTATTTGGGCAGGTTAATGTTAAGGGCCTCTGCATATGTGGGTTTGGTGTTGCTATGTGTGCGTGTTGATGGTGTGGGTTTTGAAGGGCTATGTGCTGCTTGAGGTGTGGTGCAGGTGTTAACCTTCTCCTCTTGACTGTCTAGCACAATCTTGGCTGGAGAGAGTTTTGCTTCCAGTGTGGCTATGTAAGTGCATCTCTCGCAGGTTGTAGTGTTAGGTGGTAGGAGGAGAGGGTTGTCTGTGTACATGAGGCAGTTGCTGCATTGCCCCACCCAGATTCACCAGATGGACAGGAGAAATCACTGGAAGCTGACCCTTGGACATGCCTGTTAAGGTGCTTTTTTCTAAAGTACAAGAGTTGTTTTCCCTTACCTTTGCAAGGTACTTTGCAACTATAGGCTGTTTAGTGCCTATGATTAATTTCTCCTTATTAACAAGGAGAGCTGAGTGCTTAAGGCTTCCTAGTGCTTTCCAGTAGGTTCTAGAGCAAGTGCTAGTTACGGGGGTTCAGATATGAGTGCTAATACTGAGAAACCAGCTAGTTTTAAGGGAAAATATGAGGAGCAGGCTTTCTCGCACCTGGAATAGTTTAACCATAGCCCAGCAGTGCTGCACGATGTGAAAAATGTGCAAATGCGCACTTTTAAACCAGAAAGTTGTAAGGGATAGAAATCAGCCAAAAATGGGTAAAAGTACAATTTCAGAGCTGGAAACCACTCCTCTAGTGTTAGACAGGCAGTACAATGCTCACCACTTCCACTGGTAAGCAGTAGAAGTTTCCTGTACCACAGCAAGATCTGGATAGCTCTGAACATGGAAAATAAAGCCCTGCAACCAGCAAAGCCTGGGATCTGGACTATACTAGCTAGGAAAGGTGGGAAACAAGCAAACAAGATAGTATTTTTTTTTGTTAAAACAGGCTAAACAATGCAATAATACACTAAATAAACACAGAAAAGGCTAACATACTTGAGTAAAACTCTACAAAATTAGCAATTTAAAACATTTTAAATGAAGCAAGGCAAGTGCACAACTGAAAAACGATTTAAGAGGCAGTAATACAGTAGAATACATAACTAGTCTATATATATAGAAAAACAGCTAAAACACACTAAAACAATTTAGATGCAGTGCAACCTAGAGCACTTTAGTTGTAGCAAAATTAAGGCCAATACAATTTTAATAAATGCACTAAAATATACTCTATATTTCCAAAATGTTTGAGAAGCACAGTCAGAACACAAGAATATTCGGGTAAAATATATATATTTTTGTTAGGAAAGGGAGAAAGGAGGAACAGAAGGAAAGAAACTAAGTGATGGTATGGCTGTAACAGTACACGAGAAGGCCCTAGGTTGGCACACACATGTGATGTGGCCAGGTATCCTGGTCAGATGGGTGTGAAGAGGTGGATCAGCTGTCCAATGGAACATATACATGTTATTGTGCCACTGTCATAGTACATATGTTGGTAGTAATAGTCTACACAATCCCAGTACATGTCCAAGAGCATGCACAGAATCCCCCCTGTAACACAGACTGTCAGATGTGCAGTAATCTCAGAGCAGCCGTACCACTGGTGTATATGTAACCTTAGTGGCCCAGACAATGGCATGCAAGTGAATAGTCTGTAACAGGCCGGCAATGTTAGTGTCCAAACAGGAGACATGGCTACAATCACATAACAGAAGGTGTGGTACACTACACAATCTGTCCAAACGGTAGTTAAGCTGTAGCCATATCTAATGATTTGTGTGTATAGTCTGTTGAAGATGATATGGTGGGGGGGTGACAAAGATGTGGATGGAAGCACATACACAGGGCTAATGTTGACATGTTGCTGTGATAACCTCATACATGTACTGTTGTAACAGGGTTTGTTGCAACATATTTATTTATTTATTATTTTATTTTATTTTACATTTGTTGACCAGGATAGTCCGACTGGATACATGTCCATTTTCAGCAGAGGCCCGGGGAGAAAATCTCCAAGATAATAATACACATTGAACATTTAGTAAATGCTAGTTTCAAGCAGATTACAGTCATAAGCAATACCAGCATTTAGCACATATAGTACTTATTATAAAACACTTTACAAAACATAACATTATTTTCAAAGTTAAACATACATAACATTACATTCAGGTTTAAGACACGCTGAGCAGCAGTTATACAATTTACCCTTCCTGAAATGGAGTGGTAGAAAAAAGTTAGAAGTAGTCAAAGGTAAGGCACCTAAGAAATAGAGAGGTCACTAGTCGGGGTTAGTGCAAGGACATAACCAATGAGTTTTGAAGTATTTCTTGAGTTTGTTTTTGAATTGAGTTAGTGAGGGTTCTAGGTCATGTCAGCTGTTCCATATTTTTCCAACAGAGTTGGCAAATAGAGAGTCCCCAGCTGAGTAGCTGAATTTGTATGTTTGAACTAGGAGTCTAGTGAATGATTGCAGTGGTCGGGTGTTGGTGTAGGGGCTGATAATATTTTTTAGTGCAGGTGTATTTTCTGGTTGGTAAAGGACTTTATGTGCCACTATAAGCTGGTTGAATTGCAATAGGCTTGGCAGTTTAAGCCATCTTAGGCGATTTAGGTTGTGACAATGGTGTGTCCAGTAGGCTGTGCCAGTAGCAAATCTGGCAATGTGGTTATAGCAGGATGATAGTTTATTAAGATCTGTTTTGTTTAAGTTGGAGAATAGAGGTGAGGCATAGAGAAGAGTTGATGGCAGATGGGAACAGGCAATTGCAGTTCTAGCAAGTGGGGTAAGGAAAGGCTTGATTCTGTAAAGACAGCCAAGTTTTTTATTAATGGTTTTGCTAGTTTGATTGATATGTACATCAAACTTCAAGTTGTTATCAACTATGACTCCCAGTAGTTTAGTCTGTGCTTCTGGGGAGATGATAGTGCCATTGTTAGCAGTTATGTTGAAGTCTGGCAGGGGGGTCCTGCATGTGGGGGAGAAGAGGAGCAACTTAGTTTTGTTGGGGTTTAGGATTAGATGTTGATTGGAGAGCCATTTGACTAAAGTAGCTAGTGAGGTGTCAGAACAAATCAAAGTGGAGTCATCCGCATATTGAATACAGGTAGCATCTGGGATGACTGAATGAAGGTTGTTGATAAAGATGGAGAAAAGAAGGGGTCATAGTATTGAGCCTTGGGGGACTCCTAATGTGATGGGTAGGCGAGATGATAGCTTGTAATGCCATAGGACTGCCTGTTGTCCGCCCTGCAGGTAGGATTGAAACCATTGGAGTGTATGGTTGTTTAAGGAGAAGGCCTTCAAGGTATTTATAAGAATTTTGTGGTCAACCTTGTCAAAAGCCTTGGATAGATCTAGAAAGAGTGCTGAGGATAGTTTGTTTTTATTGCGGTTGTGGTTAATGACGTTAGAGAAAGAGAGGAGGGCAGAAGTAGTACTGTGGTGTGGCTTAAAGCCATGCTGAATGTTGGACAACAGCTTGTTCTGTGTGAGGTAGTGCATGAGCTGTACGTGTACACACTTCTCCATAATTTTAGCTAGAGGTGACAGAATAGCTATGGGTCTAAGGTTTGACAGTTCAGTGGAACTACCTCCTTTATGGAGAGGTATGACATAGGAGATTTTCCATATAGTGGGTGCAGTAGCTTCAGATATAGCTCTGTTGATGAAGACAGAGATGGTGAGTCTTAGTTTCTTAAGTAGGGCATGAATAAGTTGAGTAGGAACAGGTTGGAAGGTAAAGTATGTTTGGCTACTGGGTGTGGCTACATTAGAATTAGAGCCATTAGTAGAGAGTTGGCTGGCTAGAGACTGGATAGTCTCTGTGAAGAAGCTGTTGAAGTTATTAGCAATGTCTACTGGGGGGGTTTGTTGGGCAGCTGAGGGGGGTGGAGTGGCGGTTTGGCCTGGGTGGAGTAGTTTGTTTATTCCTGCCCAAAACTTTTGAGGTTTGTTTTGGTGTTTTTGCAGCAGATGGTAGTGGTTCTTTTTGTCTAAGGTTATGGATTTTTTTGTGCCATTCCTTGGCTGTCTGACTCTTAGTTGATCAAGTGGGGCTTTTGTTTTTTGGTAGATGGCCCATGCTTTGTTTCTGAGTGAAATTTTGGTTTTGGTATCTTTAGAAAGCCATGGTGCAATATTAACTTTGGTTCTAATAGAGTGGCTGGGAGAATGGGAGTTACGAATAGCAAGGAATTTGGTGTTAAAGTATGCTGCTGCTTCATTTAGGGGGAGACTTTTTAGTACTGACCAGTTGCATGCCTTAAGTTCATTTTGAAACTTGGCGAGAATAAAATTCTTGTTGTTTCTTAATGTTCTATAGGTGGGTTGGTAGGAGCAGTCTACTTTGAGCTTGATTACATAGATGAGACAGAGGTCACTTAGGTCATCACGCAAAGTGCCTGATTTATAAGATTGAAGATGGGTATTGACGAGTATCCAGTCTATGGTACTTTCCTTGTTATTGGGTTTTCCTGTCCTGGTGGGGGAGGTTATGATTTGAGTAAATCCATAGAGGTTTATGTGGGTTGCGGGGATTTCACCAGAGCAAGTGTTCCAGTCAATGTTGAAATCCCCAAGAGCAATTGTTTCTTGGGGGTGGTTATTGGATAACCAATATAAGAAGTCTTCTAAGGATTCTGTGTTCCTCCTTGGGGGGATGTAGATACAGACAATGTTTACATTTTTTCTTTTGTTAATTTGTAGTTTTGAGATAAGAATTTCAGCATTATTGAACTGGGGTGGTTGTTGGGTGTCTATGCTGACAGATAGGGGGTAGACTTGTAAAGTATGGCTACCCCACCACCCTTTCTGGTGGTATGGTCCAGTCAAAACATACTATACCCTGGTGGCAGAATGTCATGGTCCTTGGTGGCAGGCTTCAGCCACGTTTCTCTTAGGCATAATATATCTGGGGAATGAACAGCTAAGAGGCCATGCAGGTGCTGAGTTTTGTTATTTATGCTCCTAATGTTTAGATGGCAGGCCAGCAGTGAGCTAGGAGGTCTATTTGTTGGAGCTATGGTGGTAGGGGATATAGTAGCAACATGTGTCCTATGAAGGATATGAAGTCAATAACTGTCAGGGCTTTCACCATCTACAGACTGCAATCCTCACACTATCTTCTGCAGTTCACAGATACGCACTCAGTGGGTATCACATGACACCAAGGGCACAACACACTGCCCAGTGTGCCGATGACCCTGCAGATGTGGATTCCTCATAAACATAGTACTGACATGGCAGGTAATACAACATGTAGGACAGCCATATCCTCACACACACACTGTTAAACCAACATTACTCCACATGCAGTATAGCAGCACTTACAGTCTGTAGTCAGGTCAGGCACATCCCCCTCCTGTGTGTTTCCCTGTTTACACAGTGCAAGTTGTTAGAGGTATGTCCCCAATCCATCTGAGATGAATTTCACCAAATGCCATATCTAGTTCCTGCATACAGTGGATGTAAAGGGCCAACACCAAAATGATGTTCCTAGATATTGGTGAGTGTTACCATGCAATTAGCTATGGTAATGTTACCAAAGCTGTTCCACATGCGCTCAGCTAGAGGAGGACTGCAATTGGTGCAGAGGCCATCAGCTGATCATGCCCATCACTTACAAAGCACAAGTTGCTGCCTAGCAAAGCAGGTGTACATCCCACATCCACCAGAGAGGGTGAGGGCGGGACAGAGACAATATATGTCAGTCAAGGTGTGGGTGAGTAAAACTTAAGCATATTTGTGTCACACACACCTACCAGTACGGGGTTTCAAACACCTGACTGACTATGCATAGCTATCACGTGTATGCAGTTATTGCATGCACCACATAGCTTACATAGGGAGCTGTCCAGATGTATATGTGCTGGTGAGTGACATCTGAAACATTGTTGTGATACATTAGGTGTAGCACACGAGCCTGTCCACATGAACAGGTGTCAGCGTCAACACAGCCGCACTCTGTAAGGGACTCATACACATTGCCACACTTGGAAGGGTAACGAATACACTTCCTAACCAATTACCTTGCCACAATACAGTAATGCATAGGTATCAATTGGCCTATAGGCATTATCTTGGGGTTCTATGGTCAAAAGGTATGTGACGGTGTCTGACATTAGAGAGCATGCTTCAGTATGCCAATGGGGGTGGTACTGGGTGTGAGTGTGGTCAGAAGCATCATCCACCACACACACAGACACAGAGTGCTAGTAGTCACATGCATGTGTGCAGTGCTTCATGGGTGCGTAGTGGTTGATGGTGCCAGATAGCTGTACAAGGCTAGGTGAAGGGTATAACTTGGCATCAGGCCACATGAGAATGGTGTGTATTATGGCTAAGGGGTGTGGTGTCCAGAATGGACCACACAGGTGGGTATAGTATTCACCATCCAGACTCCTGGGTTGCTATTATGCGTAGCCAGTGCTGTGCAGTGCTTGACATGTATGTGTTCTATATGTCATGACATAGACGGTTTTGGGATGTGCACATGTCCCACATTCTTGTACAGTGGCATGCGGAAGAGTACCTGGTTTGTCTGGCCCATGTTGTGTACACAGATTGTTATCATCAGATGTGACAGTCCCGCTGTCATGTGGCAGGGCCAGGTAATGTACAGCAGGTTGACCCTGCACCTACATTGACAGCATGTTACAGGTATTCCCTGGAGTCAGTGGCATCTGTCCATACAGGGCATGTGTGTAAGGCATGGTATGTCATTTGTGGATCACATGTGATGGAACCACAGTTGTTGCAGGCATCCAGTGAGAAACATAATGAAGGCACACTGTCTGCAATTATGTGCCTATTGTATTGATGGACAGGGTGCCATGGCCTCTGTAGGCCACTGCATTCACACCAGTTGCCAATATGCAGTGTACTGCACACATCATGACTGTTGCCTCACCATGTGTGTTTATGAGACATGGGTTGAGAGTGTGCTCTGTGTAATACTGGGGTTGCTAACTGTGATTGCCTGGCACTGATGTCACATGTATGGGTATGGATATGCACCCCACCCTCTCGGCTATTTCACAGCTGTTTTCCCTGTAAAGTGGACATTATGATATGTACTAGGGCCACCATATAAGAAAATTGCAAAACCCACTACACATTGGGCCCAGGCGTCACACAAGCACACCCTCCTCCACAAAGGATATGAGGTACAAGCATACATGCACACACACATCTGTCATGTCTGGGAGTAGAACCCCTACCTAATTAGTTTATAATACTACAGCGCTGCACAGTTATAGTATGTACAATGGTGATTACTGCAGTATTTCTTCCCCAAAGGTGTATATGACATTGGCTGACATCAGCAAGATTGCCAAAGTAGGAAATTTGACATGTACTGAGTGTGACTAGCCTAAAATGCATTGCTCCCTACACAGACAGTGGAACACACACAAAACATCCAGAACTGCCATGGGTGGGTATAGAACCCTATCAGAGTTCTGAATCACACTACAGCAGTATGCAATTAGGGCACACACTACAGAGATTACTGGGCTGCAACCTTCCCAGAGGTGTATTTCGTGGTGGATGACATCAGCAGCCTTACCAAGGTAGAGCATTTAAATTGTAGGAGGTGTGCCTACCCTTCAAAACATTGCTTTCTACACAGACAGATACACACATAATTGCTAAGACTGGGGTTAGAACTCCTCCTTAACTAGTTTACCATACTACAGCAATAAACAGTTATGGGCCACACCATGGAGATTACTGGCCTATTGGTTCCCCAGAGGTGTATTTCATAGTTGATGACATTGGCACACTTGTCAAAGTGGACAATTGGGGGCTGTAGTGTATGTGAATGGACTCAAAAGCATTGCTCCCTACACTGACATAGGAACACACACACATCCACACTTGCCATGTCTGGGGATAGAACACCTTCCTACATAGTTTATCACACTACAGCAGGACACAGATACAGGACGCACTATTGAGAGTTCTGAGCTGCAGCTTTTCAGAGGTGTATTAATAGGTGGACGACATCAGCTGCTTTGCAAAGGTTGGGCATTTGGATTGTGGGGAGTGTGGCTAGCCTAAAAAACATTGCTCTCTACACAGACAGGAAGACACACACAAATACTCACACGTGTCTGGGAATAGAACTCCTACCTAACTAGGTGATAACACGACAATGGTATGAAGTTACAGAACATGCTATGGAGATTACTGGGCTACAGCTTCCCAGGAGTGTATTACTAGGTGGATGACATCAGCTGCCTTGCAAAGGCTGAGCATTTGGATTGTGGGGAGTGTGGCTAGCCTAAAAAGCATTGCTTTTTACACAGACAGTTGTTATGTCTGGGAATAAAACTCCTACCAATCTAGTTTATCACACTGTAGTGGTATGCAGTTACAGGACACGCTACAGAGATTAGGAGGCTGCAGTTTCCCAGGGGTGTATTACTAGGTGGATGACATCAGCTGCCTTGCAAAGGTTGAACATTTGGATTGTGGGGAGTGTGGCTAGCCTAAAAAGCATGTCTCTCTACACAGACAGACATGCACACAGTTGCCATGTCTGGGATTAAAACACCCACCTAACTATTTTATCACACAATAGCAATATGCAGTTATAGGACACACTATAGCGATTACTGGGCTACAATCTTCACAGAGGTGTATTTTTAGGTGGATGACATCAGCAGCCTTGCCTAAGTTGTGCATTTAAATTGTTGGGAGTGTGACTACCCTAAAAGGCATTGCTCTCTACACAGTCAGATAGACATGCACACAAACACAGTGGGCAAGTTTGGGATTCAAACCCCTACCTAACTAGCTTCTCATACTACAGCACTACACAGTCATGGGATGCACAACTGAGATTACTAAGCCACAGCTCTAGGCGTATTTCACACTGAATGTCCTCAGCAGGCTTGTCATAGTAAGGATATGGGGAGGGCAGTGTGTGGGCATGGGCCATTAGCCATTCATCTAGGGGTTGACACGCCACATGCAGGCACAAACAGGGTCATATTTCACAGGTAAGTGTATGCAGTTGCTAGATGACTAATTCCTTGTACAGTCATGTTGCACAGCAGGCACATGCACCACATAGTCTGTACTGCTGACAGATACTGGTGGCTAGTATCTGCAGTGAGTGACATCTGCACCTCATGCATTTGGGGCCCTTTGATGTGTGCTGGGGTGGACAGGCCTGGATGGCTCTTTGTCACAGTCACCCTCTTCCACACATCTATGTCCGTCTACCTTTGGCTTATTATAGTGTGTTGTCCTTACATATATGTCTGCATTCCTATCCACTGTGTGTGTAAGGCATGAGTGGTGCATACTGACGAGTATCTACACTAATAACTGCGACTGCCAGATATGTCTGGTCCACTGTTTTTTGCAGACATGGCCTTCAAGTGTGTGAGCATGCCCAGTGTGACCTTTCAGGATGTTGTTGACCTACATTGCAATCATTTCTCTATGTGTATGAGCATGCCCAGTATGGCCATCTGTATTGCATGTGTGGGTCAAGTCCAGGTAGTTTGTACTGCAGTGCTGACGTTTGTGTTGTACACCAACAGGTTGCATGCTGTCTCAGCAGGCTATCCATCGATCAGTTGGCATTGTCTGTTACTGCATTTCTGCATAGCAGGGGGCACACCTGACTATTTATACATTTATACACAGGATTAGGGGGGCACACCTGCCTGTTACTATATGTCTATGTAGGATGGGGGGGCACACCTGCCACTTGTACACATTTGCTAGGACTGTATTGGTATGTAGGGTACTCCATTTCAGTCTGTGGTCTTACCTATTGCGCTGGCTAGAGGCACAAGAGTGTATTACAGCACTTAGTTTATAATTACCTGCATATTAGTGTCTGACTTCCTAGCCTTTACAACTGACATCCCACTACCTGGCCTGCTGTAGACAGTCTGTGTAGTCCTTGAGGGTTGCCCATAGGCCTCATTCATTGACCATAGCACAGCCTTTGTTTGTGTTTGTCTACACCTGTCCTGCTGGCTGTGACTGTTGTTGGGTATGTGACCCTCCCCAATTGACATGTGTGAGTCACTTACCTTGTGGGTGTCCCAGTATTGAGCATGGTGCTGCAGGGCTGCCTATGTCTGATGCACATAGTACACTCCCTATACATGGTTAGGCACAGGTAGTGTAATGTTTGGCATCCCTTTTACTGTATGTGAGAGTCAGAGAAAGGAGTTATTCCCTGGGTTCCTCCCATGTCAGTGTATGCACTATGCGTTGCCTCTGTGCCAAGGCCAGGACATACTGGGCATGCCTCCTTCTGCCTACTGGGGCAGGCTCAGGTTGTTCCTCCTCCGAGTCACTCTATGCGCATGCAGGCCTTGGCAATGGTGGGGGGTTGTGTGGCCCTGCCCTGTGCTGATCTTGCTGCAGCTGTTTCCGCAGGATCATATTGTGTAGCATGGCACATAGAAGGACAATTTGGGTACATGTAGCTGGTGAGTACTGCAAGGCTCCACCGGATGTGTCCAGGTACCAGAACTGTGACTTGAGCATCCCAAACACACTCTCTATTATGATTCTTTGTTGTGCGTGTGCTTTATTATGAAGTTCCTGTTCGGGTGTGTGTGCATTTCTGATGGGTGTCATCAGCCATGGCTCCAGTACGTATCCAGCATCCCCCACTACGTGACCATGAAGGATGTCCCTATTGACAAATCTCTGGTATAGCTGCGTCAGATGCCAGATGTGGGAATCATGATAGCTTCCAGGGCAGTCAGCACACACATTCATTATTATGCCCTGAGCATCAGACACGACCTGGCAGTTGATGGAGGGGAAGCCCTTGAGGTTGATGTAAACCCTACCCCTCTCACTGGGTGGTGCTTTGATGTGCATGTGCATGCAGTCTATAGCACTCACTACCTCAGGGTATTCTGCTATTTGGTGGAACAGTTGCATGTTGCTGGCCAACGCCTCATTGGTGCTGGGGAAATATACCTGCTCACTGACATTTGCTGACATGGCATCCAGGAACTGATGGAGTACCCTGGATGCTGATGCCTGTGAGATTCCCATAATATCCCCACTTGGCCTTTGGAAGGTACCTGTAGCTAGTATTCTTAGGCCTACACATACCTTTGTATCCAGTGGGAAGGTTTCCCCTCTATTAGTTCTGTGTGTGAGGCGTGGCCGGCACAGCTCAACAATTTGCTGTAGGAGGTCCCTGTCCACCCTATAGTGCTCTACTATCTCCAGCTTATGTGGCCCTTGGTAGGCTACCCTGGATCTGAACACTCTTCTCCGTCTCCTCACTGTGGATTGCTCGGCAGCATTCACATCCTCACCACCCTCAGCCTCTTGAAGCTATTGAAGCTCCTAACATTTTGCAGTTGTGAGTGTTATAAGTTCCCCACTTGTTTACACTGGTGGTGTAGAGTGTGGAAAAAACTGGAGGGGTAGGTGTTTGCATAGCTTATAGTAGTGTTCTGGGATGGGCTGGTCTGCTGCTTGTGTAATTGGCTGGTTCTGATACATTTCATCTGCCAGCTAAGCAAGTACTCATTGATTACCTTCCTACTGCTGTTTTCCCTTCCCATTGCCTTCCTGTTTCAGCCCATGTGCGCACCGCACAGAGTGCTCAAATGTGCACACTGCTGGTATTTCCTGGTTTAACCTTGTTTTTCTTCCTGTATGACCCACGTGTGCAGCACACACACCCGCATAGGCTTTGTAATGACTGCTAGGCAGGTTTAGACCCCTAGCTTATCTGTGCTACATTAGGAGCAACCCCTGGCCACAGGGCTCCAATCCACTTACAGTATGCCTGACACCCCCCCATGATGTCACCTACCACCTAGGCTTTTACCCAGCTATTCCTACTCTTACACTGTTGGGACCTGCCTCACATGCTGGGGAAAACTGGGATTCACTATCCTTCCCCTCATTTGCATAGGATTGCCTGCTAAAGCATAGTTACATGTCTCACACTGAGCCTCCCCCCTTAGCAACCACTACTCACTGGTCAGGTTGTTTTCTGCCTGCCATTGACTTGCATGACAGAATACTGATTTTAGTTGGACTGCTTAATTTAGGTTCATTTTATTTTCCCCTGATCCCATTTGTGTGCCGCTGCCCTACACTTAAACAGCCAAGATCAGCTAATAGGAATTAAAAGTTGATTTTTTACATTTTTGTATGTTTGCAATGCCAATGGCCTTATACATTTGGCCATTGGCATGTTTACTACATGATATGCAGCCTTTATTTGGGGCTGTCATGGCTCAGTTTTGGATTTTGCAGACGTACTCGGTTACTAACTGAGTACATTTCTGCTGATTGTACTAGTCATGCACGGATGGTCGCAAGCTTCCTGGATCACAAATTCACCTCATTTGCATGGATTTCTCCTGCAAATGGGGTGTTTTGCATACAAGGGCTTCGTCCATGCAAGATTAGTGCAGAAGCGCTCGTGCATGCCCCTGCAGACTGTTCCTGGATCTCACAGGCAGACATATTGCCTGATTGAGCTCCTGCACCGATCTTGCACGCCATGCAAGCTTTTGAGAATCCGAGGGATTATTTAAGAAAAGTAATTTTTTTCTGAAATAATGTCATTGTATAATAGCAATAACCCACTCTGTGGTGTGTAATATTACCCACAGTTGCCTTTGCTTAATCACTCAGGTTTCACCATCGTGATTAAACCACACCAACCATGGGTAAATCTTCAATATACCACACTGACATCATCGGTTATTGCTATAATATTCACACATTGTGCACTTTTTTGAGAATCTGGGGTATTATTTAAGAAAAGTAATTTTTTTCTGATATAATATCATTGCATAATAGCAATAACTCACTCTGTGATGTGGTATATTAAAGATTTACCCATAGTTGCCTTTGCTTAATCACTCAGGCTTCACCATCATGATTAAACCACACCAACTATGGGTAAATCTTCAATATACCACACTGACATCATCAGTTATTGCTATAATAGGTTCATAGGTTCATAGATAGGGACTAGGCTATCAGCCCAAGGGCCTACGTAAGCCTAGCCAACAAGGTTCACTGGCTTACGCCACCCAAGAAAGTTATTTTCCTGTGCCACTGTTGAGCAGAGACACAGAAGTGATCCCCGGGATGTATTTCCTATTTCCCATCCACTCATCAAGATTTTTATTGAAGAGTGCTAATGAAGAACTTTGCTTGACATAGATGGGTAGCCTGTTCCAGAGTATGGGAAGTCTCTGGGACAGGAATCTATCCCTCCTATAATATTCAGTTATAGTTTTAAGTTAACCTTTTAACCATAACCAGCACTTTACATGCTTAAAAAGCTAAAGGAAAGTCTGTAGCTATTCAACATGTGTATATTATTAATGATATTTGCTTTGTTTTTATTTCATGACCTTACAAAATAATTTGGAAAACAAACCTAATTTATTAAGCTAAATACAGTTCAAAATAATTAATGCAGAGAGATTTTATAGGCATTTTTTCCAAAATAATATAGGTTTCAGATGGAAACAATTATAGTAAAGAATGCAAAGTACTGCTACAGTTTGTGCTAATTAAGCTTCAGACATCATGAATGCTTTCAAAACTGAGGAGCTTTTCATTAAATTAACTATCATTTAATGTTATAACTTGAATTATCAGCAGTAGTGCTGATGACTCAATGAAGCCTTTAGATCTTATTCCTGCCTGAAATCACATACCTCGGGATTCACAATGATAAATTTCCATGCAGAAGCAGTGTAGCCGCTCCTGCATGGAATATGGCTGCCAAGCGATCCACGAACATGCCCTTTTGATGTGCAGGAGTGAGCTGACACTGTTCCTGTATGGAAACCCATGCAGGATACTAATTAACTCATTTGCTGGTGAAAATCATGCAAATGAGGTAAAATAGTGATCCAGGAAGCAGGTAGGTAGCCCTGAAGGAACAGTGTAAGCTGAAGAAATGTATTCGACTACTAGACGAATAAATTTCTGCAAAAATGAAAATGGATCCATGACAGCTCCAATAAAAGCATGTACCCTAACCTGTAGGCATACCAATGGCTGAATAAATGGCCATTGGCATGTTAAACTGTTTAATTTTTTTTAAAATAAAAGTTTAGTATTTTTTGGCTGATCTCAGCCGTTTAAGCATAGGGAAGTGTCACACAAATGGGATCGTGGGGGGGGGGGTAATATTAAAAGTCCATTTTAGGGGAAAGCTGCATTTTGCCATTATAGTCAATGAAAAGCAGAATCAAAACAATGGCAGGGAATAGTGGTTGCTAAGAGAGAAGTCTTCTAAGTCTCACACTGCACCTAACCATGTAGGTGCTGTAACACCATTGTGTAGACAGGAGGAGCAACTAACATGAAAAGGGGGGTGTCATGCTTGCTGTAAGCACATTGGAGCTCCATTGCGCAGGTTTGTGCTTAGCTAAGCGAGGGTGTGTGTCTGAGGCTGTATACACTTATTTTATGAACTGAGGAGCATGTTTGTGCCCAGGGGAGGGCCATTTCTTGTTGTTTGCACTAGCTAAACAGGTCTGGACAGCAAGCCAGGGCTTAAAGAGGAAGGATATAGGAAAAAAAAGGAAATAGCAGAACAAGGGAAATGCAGTACAAATCAGCAATATGGGATTCTGCAACTAACAATGAGCCATTGAAAACACTCATTAATACAACTGGCAAGTAGCTACATAGCTAAAAATGAGAGGAGATGTAAAAAAATTAAAGGGCAACAGCACAATAAATGAGAAATGAAGTAGAATGCACTAATATGGGATTCTTGCAACTCACAATGGGCCATGCAAAGCACACAATAATACAGCTGGCAGGTGGCTGCATAGCTGAAAATGGGAGATGTAAAAAAATAAATAAATAAAGGCCAACAGCACAATAAATGAGAAATGAAGTAGAATGCAGTAATATGGGACTCTTGCAACTCACAATGGGCCATGCAAAGCAAATAATAATACAACTGGCAGGTGGCTGCATAGCTGAAAATGGGAGGAGAAGTAAGTAAAAAATATTTAAAAAAGGGCAACAGCAAAATAAAGGTAATCATGCACAAATTACCAGTAATGCCTCTAACACTCACAGAAGCCAAATCAAAGCCATGAGTAATATAGGTGGCAGCTGGAATGTAGGTTTACTATCAAATCCCAATAACCACAATTTCAAGGATAGTGTGCCCAAAAAAGCCAAAACCAAGTAAAAAGAAAGGCACACAAGTGGAGAGGCAGCACAATGTATTCAAAAAGGCTTTATTCCACACAATAATTAACACCAGTAAAATGGACAAATCATTTTCATCCAAACCAAGTCAGACTTCATCAGATAACACACATTAACCTGACAAGTTCCTTTTAAAAATAAATTCAAAAAGTTTCATCCAATCACATGAACCCAATTAAGTTATTCAGAACCACATACTAAGTAGGTAAAACCCCATAATTCCCTTAAAATGTTTCTTGTAAAATATCAAAAGTGTTCACAAATACATTCACAAAAATATACTTTAAAGCCCCTTAAACAATTATAAAAATATTATACAAATAAATAACTCAGTTAAAAAGTTTTATATAGAAATATTTTGTATAAAATGTAATGGTTTAAAAAGTGTGTAAATACTACCATCTGGTGGCCAAAATGTAAACCACATACAAAAAATACATAAAATGCAAATTTATGATAAACTACCTGATAACCATAAAAAAGCATAAAATGCTGTAACCATATAGTATCAATACCTAAATGTTGTACTGAATCTATGTAAAAGCACAATATAAGTTTACAGTGCAATACAAGTTTAGTATAATTTGATGTTAGTGCACATTTTAACTAATAGGTTACAAGTAATCACAGTTTAGCTGCTCCGAGTTTTAAAAGGGGAGCAATGCTAATGTACTCATTGAGCCCAGGTGGTCTCCCAGAATCAAGAATAACCTGCTAAAAAAGTTCCTGGTACTTAAGGCGAGCCTCCCAAGGACCACCCCTAATCTCCATAGGAACTTGCTCAACCACAAAGAATGTAAAATTAGCACCAGTGCAAGTCAGGATATGCTTATACAAGGCATTTTTCTCATTAGATGTCCTGATATCATAGTAGTGCTCATATATATGCTTCCTCAACCTGTGCTCCATTTTCCCTATATAAATTGCCTGGCATAATAAACAGGAAGCCAAATAAACAACTCCATTGGTGTTGCAGTTGGAAAACGCACTACTAATTACATCTCTCCCCCTACTTCGAATGTGTACTTTGTCACAGTCAACAATATGCACACACTGTGCACAGGCATCATACTTGAAGGTACCACATTTCTTACATTTAATATCTCTAACAGATGTATGTGACTCAAACAGGTCCTTTAGATTTCTACCTTTCCTAAATAAAAAGTTCAAGGGTTCTTTTCCCTGGGTAGTCAAATCAGTGAAGTTAAGACATTTCTCCCATTCTCTGCTGATAGTGTATCTCACAAAAGGGGCATTACCCCCAAAATCCATGGGAAAAATCCTATTAATCAGTTTACCGTCATCCACTGGTTTAATAGTTGAGGCCCCTGATGGGTCCCTCCCTAACAAGGGAAAATAGAGAGCCATTCTCTTCCCCCTAAGCTTTTTCACCAAATGCTGGGGATAGCCCCTTTCATAAAAATATCTTTCCAGTGTATCACATTCAAGTTCAAAGTCATCATTGTTAGAAGTCAAACGGCTCACCCTATTGAACTACCCCTTAACAATTCCTATTTTTTGATGTAAATGGTATGCACTATTGAAATGTAAGTACAAAGTGGAGAAGGTCGCTTTATGGTAAATGGTGGATTTAAATCCTTGGTCAAGCTTGCAAATACTCATATCAAGGTAGTCCATTCTATCATGGGCAACCTTGTGTGTAAATGCCAAGAAATTAGTGGTATTACCAAGAAAGTCCATAAATCTCACAAGTTAGTCCTCCGTATCTGTCCAAAAAAGACAGATATTATCCAAAAACCTCTTATAAAAGGGCTAACATCCCCTAAACTCAGAACTCACACAAACTTTCTTTCCCACCATGATAAGACAAAATTGGCATAAATTGGAGCACAATGAGCTCCCATCACCATGCCTGTAACCTGCTGAAAAAATTCAACAGCAAAAAAAAAAAAATTATTTTTCAGCACAGTTTCCATCAAACATAAAATCACATGTAAATGGTGAGAACTAACACCCTTCTCTACCAAGGCTTCTTCCAGCCATTCTAGACCTATCTCATGGGGAAAAAACCGAGAAGAGATCCTTAATATCAATAGTGACAAACAACATAATCTCAGTGTTTAAATTGTGGTCAATACACCTGAGAAATTCCCACAAATCTTTAAGGATCTCATTTTCAGTTCCCCACACAGCTTTAAGTGTTAGGTCTACATACTTAGCCAGCAGGACAGTTTTGGAATCTTCAGCTGAAACAATGGGTTTCAAGGGTGGGTCGGTAGGGTCCTTATGGTCCTTGGAGATACCAAAAATGCTAGGGACCCTAGGCCTAGTGCTGACAAGGTAATTATGTGTCTCCAAATCAATAAGCCCTTCAAGTAGTAAATCCTGAAGTAGTAAATCAATCTTCTGATGGGCAATATTGATTTCATTCCTTGACACATGAGTGTAAATACAGGTGTCACCCAAAAGGTCCAACATTTTAGCTTGATAGTTGATTGAGTCCATAATAAACATACATCCCCCTTTATCAGGTTTCATAACCTGTGTGTTCTTGTCTCTCCTCAAATGTTGAACAATAGCCCATTCCTCTCTGCTAAGATTAAACCTGCATTTGTGTATAGGCATTGTGGTCCTAGGTTCCCTTTCAACAACAGCCTCAAAATTGGACAACTTGGGGTGCAAAGGAGAGTTAAAGACACTTTTTCTCCTGGGCTTGTCACTCTTAACAGGACCACAAGTGTTGTTAAATATCAATTCTAAGTTGACCTTACGGAGAAAAGTTTTAAGATCCAAAATTATTTTCATCATGTCACACCTTCTGTATGGTACAAAATCAAAACCTTTTGAAAAAAGGTTAAAGTGCTCAACAGTAAGATTGATGTTACTGTAGTTAAAAATATGGTAACCTCCGTAAGTGTGTTTAAAACCATCAACTGTAATAATGTGTGAAAGAGAATCAGAACCTACCTCTTCCATGACCCCCCCCCCGTTTCCCTCCACGAAAGGAATGGTTGTCATTATAGTAGTGTAAATTTTGATTTCTAAGTCTCTCAGACCTTCAGGGAATCTGCTGCCCCTGAGGGTCTTCATCATCGATGGGTTTACCTAGATGATCACCATTCAAATGGTAGTCTGTATAGGAGCCCCCACTGTTGTTAGTGTGCACAATATTTATACTTGCAAAAGTGTTTGGACTCAAAAATAGTTCCCATGGGCTTGAGATTTTCTAAGATGCCTATGGGAATTGTGATTAATTATACCATCATTAATGAGTTCAATCAAGTGTTTAATGAATGTGGTTTCAGTTATATGAAGCTTATTATTAAATTTAACAATGAAAAGCTTAGCAAGTTAGTGCAAGATATTGAAATGTTAAATAACAAAATTGTTAATGACTTACTGTTTTCAGAATGGGAGAGGTTATACAAGAAACAGTACTTTTTAGCAAAAAAAAGTTGTTAAATATCAGTGAAAGGAAACAAAGAAGGATTCTTAGAGATATGGAACAATATGAGAAGGGACAAGCATATAAATGGACATTTGAAAGCAATACAGAAGAGATTAGCAATAGTTTGATTGAATGAATTGTGGCGCCAAATTTTAAACAAAGGAAGAGTTTGCTCAGTGTTTCAGTGTTCTGAGGAAGCCCATTTTGTAGTGGGTGAAAGCGCTTAACATAACACTGTTTTACAGTTATTGGATGTTTTTATGTTTGTTTGGCACAGCGTGTTTGGAATAAATCCTGTCTTTTTTAAGAAGAAGAGGCTGGTGCACTTATTGGTGATATGTGGTCGTAAACTTTGTTAGTAAATCAGATAGTCTACTTAAACACTTGTGATAACTTTCCCCTTCCCCAACGGACTCAACTGCAGATTCTGGTGCCGTTTCTGCTTGCATTAACAATGTTGCAACTGGTGGCATTTTGGATGGAAGTAACGGACGAGCAGTACAAAATAAAGGTGACTTTACTAATAACACAGCTTCGGCTGTAAACAATAGAGACTTTACAAGCTGGTTAAACACCAGATATGCATTTGATACAACTGAATCTGCGGTTGTGTCTGTTGGGGAAGGGGAACGTTATCACAAGTGTTTAGCTAAACTATCTGATTTACTAACAAAGTTTAAAATGTTATGCATTGACAATTCCCCCAGGTTCTCAAAAGCCTGCACGGCAGGAGCTTAAGCAGGCAGTATGTCTGCCGTGCAATCCAGGAACAGCCTGCAGGGATGTGCACGAGAGCGCCTGTACTAATCTAGCATGGACTAAGTCCTGGTATGCAAATTACCACATTTGCAGGTGAAATCCATGCAAATGAGATGATTTTGCAATCCAGAAACTTGCAACAGTCAGTGCAAGACTAGTGCAATCTGCAGAAATGTACTTGGTTAGTAACCGAGTACATTTCTGCAAAATCCAAAACTGAGCTATGACAGCTCCAAATAAAGGCTGCATATCATTGAGGAAGCATGCCAATGACAAAGTATAAGGCCATCGGCATTGCAAACGATACAAAAAATAAAAAAAATCAACTTTGATTTTTTTTAGCTGATCTCGGCTGTTTAAGCATAGGGCAGCGGCGAGCAAATGGGATCGGGGGCAAAATAAGAAAATAAACCTAAAATAAGCATTCTAACTAAAATCGGTATTCTTCCATGCAAGTCAATGGCAAGCAGAAGACAACCTGGCCAGTGAGTATTGGTTGCTAAAGGGGGAGGCTCAGTGTGAGATATGTAACTATGCATTAGCAGGCAATCCAATGCTAATGAGGGGAAGGATAGTGAATCCTAGTTTTCCCCAGCATGTGAGTCAGGTCCCAACAGTGTAAGAGTATAAATAGCTGGGTGCAAGCCTAGGAGGTATGTGACATCATGGGGGGGTGTCAGGCATACTGTAAGTGGATTGGAGCCCTGTTGTTTGGGTTTACTACAAGTTAGCACAGCTAAGCTAGGGGGTGTGTCTAAACCTGCCTAGCCCTCTTTACAAAGCATGAGCTGGTGTGCGCGCCGCGCACCGGGTTTTACAGGAAGAAAAAAGAAGTTAAACCAGGAAATAGCAGCAGTGTCCACATTTGAGCACTCTGTTTGCACAGTGCACACACAGGCTTAAACAGGGAGGCAATGGGAAGGGAAAACATCAGTAAGAAGTTATTCAAGGAGAACTAGCGTAGCTGGCAGGTGCAATGTATCAGAATCAGCCAATTATACAGGCAGCACACTAGCCCAGCCCAGAACATTACTATAAACTAAACAAACACCTTTCCCTCTGGTTTTTCCCACACTCTACACCACCGGTGTATACAAGCGGGGAAATTTTAACAACAAACCTACAAAATGAGATGGGCTGCAGCAGGCAATATAGAACAACATGTGCAAGAGGCTGAGGATGTCAATGCTGCCAAACAACCCACAGCGAGGAGATGGAGAAGAGTATACAGACCAAGGGTAACCTACCAGGAGCTACATGAGCTGGAGATAGTGGAGTATTATAGGGTGGACAGAGACCTCCTACAGCAAATTGTTAAGATGTACCGACCACACCTGACACACCAAACTGACCGAGGGGAACCCATCCTAGTGGATACCAAGGTATGTGTAGACCTAGGTATACTAGCCACAAGTACCTCCCAAAGCACAACTGGGGATATCATGGAGATCTCACAGGCATCAGCATCCAGAGTATTCCACCAGTTCCTGGATGCCATGTCAGCACATGCCAGTGAGCATGTATATTTCCTCAACATCCGTGAGGTGTTGACCAGCAATATGTGTCTCTTCCACCAAATAGCAGAATACCCTGGGGTAATGGGTGCCATAGACTGCATGCACATATGCATCAAAGCACCTCCCAGTGAGCAGGGTAGGGCCTACATCAACCGTAGGTGCATCCCCTCCATCAACTGCCAGGTAGTATGTGATGCCCAGGGCATTATAATGAATGTGTGTGCTGACTGCCTTGGAAGCTATGATGATTCCCACATATGGCATCTGACGCAGCTGTACCAGAGATTTGCCAGTGGGTCATCCCTTATGGTCACCTAGTGGTGGATGCTGGGTACACACTGGAGCCATGGCTAATGACACCCATCAGAAATGCACAGACACCTGAACAGGAATGCCATAATGAGGCACACGCACAGGCCAGACATATACTAGAGCAAGTGTATGGGATGCTCAGGTCATGTTTCTGGTGTCTGGACACATTCAGTGGAGCCTTGTAGTATTCACCAGCTACATGTACCCAAATTGTTATCTGTGCTATGCTACACAATATGATCCTGCGGAAACAGCTGCAGCAGGAACAGGATGGGGCAGGGCCACACAGCCCCCCACCAATGCCAAGGCCTGCACAAGCACAGAGTGACCCAGAGGAGGAACAACTTGAGCCTGCTCCAGTAGGCAGAAGGAGGTGTGCCCAGCATGCCTTGGCGTTGGCAATGAGGCAACGCATAACACATGCACTGACACAGTAGTGACCCAGGGAATGACACCTCTCTCTGACTTGCACATACAGTAAAAGGGATGTCAAACATGACACTACCTGTGCTTAACCATATATAGGGAGTGTATTATGTGTATCTGACATAGGCAGCCCTCCAGCACCATCCGCAAGTCTGGCACACCCTCAAGGTAAGTCAATCTACCTCCCAATTGTCAAATGGAGTAGAATGTGTTGTTACCTGTAGCTATGATATGGATGTGAGCATGCAAGGGAATTGGGTGGCTGAATGCTATGGCAGCAGACAGTAGACACTCATAGTGGCACCCTGACATCTGTAACACATACTGTAGTCACCATAGTAGCCAGTACTACACAGGTTGACAGAACCCACTGCCGGAAATGTGCTGAGCGACATGTGTGTCCATATGACCCACACATGCCAGTCAGGATAGTTCACATACTCAACAACAGTCTCAGCCAGCAGGACAGGTGTAGACAAACCCAAACAGAGCCTGTGCCATGGCCCCAGAATGATGGCTATGATTAACCTTCCCCCCAGGCCTACACAGACAGACTACAGCAGGGCAGGTAGAGGGATGTTAGTTCTGAAGGATAGGAAGTCAGACAATAATATGTAGGGCAACCAAAGCCATAATCTGTAGTACACTGGTATGCCTCTAGTCAGCATGATAGTTAGCAATACAGAATGAAATGGAGTACCTGACATACCAGTACAGTCATAGCAAATGTGTACAAGTGTCACGTGTACCCCCCATCCTACATAGAAATGTAATAACAGCTGTGCCCACCCAGCCCTGTGTAGAAATGTAGAAATAGTCAGGTGTGCCCCCCCATCCTATATAGTAATGTAATAACAGTCAGGTGTGCCCCCAACCCTGTGTAGAAATGTAGAAATAGTTGGGTGTGCCCCCCCATCCTACATAGTAATGTAATAATAGTCAGGTGTGCCCCCCGACTCCTGTGTAGAAATGTAGAAACAATCAGGTGTTCCCCCCTGCTATGAAGAAATGTAGTAACAGTCAAAGCCAAATAATCGATGGATACCCTGCAGAGACAGCATGCTACCTGTTGGTGTGCAACATAAAGGTCAGTACTGCAGCACAAACTATCTGGACACAATCCACGCATTCAATACAGACGGCCATACTGGGCATGCTCACACACTTGAAGGCAATGTCAGTCAACAACATACTGAAAGGTCATATTGGGCATGCTCACACACAGAGAAATGAAGGCAATGTCAGTCAGCAACATACTGAAAGGTCATACTGGGCACGCTCACACACTTAGAGCAATGAATGAAGGCAATGTCAGTCATCAACATACTGAAAGGTCATACTGGGCATGCTCACACACTTAAACACATGAACTTCATGACTGCAAACACCAGTGGACCAGACATATCTGGCAGTTGCAGTTGCCAGTGCAGACACTTGTCAGTATGCACCACTGATGCCTTGCACACACAGTGGATAGGAATACAGACATATATGTCAGGACAACACACTATAATAAGCCAGAGGTAGATGTACATAGATGTGTGAAAGAGGGTGACTGTGACAAGGAGCCATCCAGGCCTGTCCCTCCCAGCACACAGCCAAAGGGCCCCAAATACATCAGGTGCAGATCTCACTCACTGCAGATACTAGCCACCAGTATCTGTCAGCATTACAGACTATGTGGTGCACGTGCCAGCTGTGCAGCATGACTGTACAAGGAAGTAATCATCTAGCAGCTGTATACACGTACCTGTGATATATGACCCCGTGTGTGTCTGCATGCAGTGTGTCAACCCGTAGATGAATGGGTTATAGCCCATGCACACACTGCCCTCCCCATAGCCCTACTATGAGAAGCCTGCTGAAGTCATCCAATGTGGAATACACCTTTGGGAGAATTTAGCCTAGTAATCTCCATGGTGCATCCCATAACTGTGTACTGCTGTAGTGTGATAAACTAGTTAGGTAGGACTTCTAGATCCAGACTTGTCAACTGTGTGTTTGTGTGTGTTTCTGAGTGTGCAGAGAGCAATGCTTTTTAGGGTACTCACACTCCTTACAATTCATATACTCAACTTTGGCAAGGCTGCTGATGTCACCCACCTTGAAATACACCTCTGGGAAGGTTGTAGCTCAGTAATCTCCATAGCAAATCCTCGTACTGCTGTAACATGATAAAGTAGTTAGGTAGGTGTTCTAACCCCAGACTTGGAAACTATGTATGAGTCTGTGTGTGCGTTTGTGTGCATGTCTGACTGTGTAGAGAGGAGTGCTTTTTATGGTACTCACACTCCTTACAATTCATATACTCAATTGTGGCAAGGCTGCTGATGTCACCCACCTAGAAATACACCTCTGGGAAGGCTGTACCCCAATAATCTTCATAGCACATCCTGTAACTGTGCACTGCTGTAGTATGATAAATTAGTTAGGTAGGTGTTTTAACCCCAAACTTTGCATTTGTGTGCATGTCTGACTGTGCAGAAAGAAATGCTTTTTAGGGTACTCACACTCCTTACAATTCATATACTCAGCTTTGGTAAAGCTGCTGATGTCACCCCCTGTAGAAATACACCTCTGGGAAGGTTGTAGCCCAATAAGCTTCGTAGCTCTTCCTGAAACTGCGTACTGCTGTAGTATGATAAAGTAGTTAGGCAGGAGTTCTAACCCCAGACTTGGCAACTGTTTGTGTATGTGCCTGAGTGTCTAAAAAGCAATGCTTTTTAGGGTACTGACACACCTTACATTTCATATACTCAATTTTGGTAAGGCTGCTAATGTTACCCACCTAGAAATACACCTCTGGAAAAGTTGTAGCCCCATAATCTCTGTAGCACGTCTTGCAGCTGTGCATTGCTGTACTGTGATGTAGAACAGTGGTCCGGTTCCATCCCCACCCATGGCAGTTCTGGATGTTTTGTGTGTGTTTCAATGTCTGTGTATGGAGCAATGCATTATAGGCTAGTCACATACAGTACATTTCAAATGGCCTACTTTGGCAATCCTGCTGATGTCATTCATTGTGAAATACACGTTTGGGGAAGGAGCTCTCTAGTAATCCCTGTGGTGCATCCAGTAACAGCTCCATGCTGTAATATGATATAGACCTCATGCAGGGGTTCTATACCCACACATGTTGGTTGTGGATGTTTTGTGCGTGTGCCACTGTCTGTGTGGGGAGCAATGCAATTTAGACTAGTCACACATAGTACATTTCAAATGGCCTACTTTGGCAATCCTGCTGATGTCATTCATTGTGAAATACACCTTTGGGGAAGGGGTTCCCTAGTAATCACCATGGTGCATCCTATAACAGCTCCATGCTGTAGTATGATATAGACCTTTGTTGGGGGTTCTATACCTACACATGTTGGTTGTGGATGTTTTGTGTGTGTGTCACTGTCTGTGTAGGGAGCAATGCATTTTAGGCTAGTCATACTCAATACAATTCGAATGTCCTACATTGGCAATCCTGCTGACGTCATCCAATGTGATATACACCTTTGGGGAAAGAATACGCCAGTAATCTCCATGGCGCATACTATAACTGTGTAGTGTAATAAACTAGTTAGATAGAGGTTCTACTCCCAGACATGACAGGTGTGTGTGCGTGTGTGTTTATAACATGTATCCTGTGTGGAGGTGGGTGTGACACCTGTGGTCAATGTGGAGTGGGTTTTGAATATTTCTTATATGGTGGCCCTGCTATCACAGTGTCCACCATACAGGGATAACAGATGCGAAATAGCTGAGAGGCTGGGGTGCAAAGCCATACCCATACATGTGACATCATGGCCAGGCAATCACAGTTAGCAACCCCAGAATTACCCAAAGCACACTCTCAACCTATGTCTCATACACACACACACATGCCTAGGCAACAGCCAATATGTAGGTAGTACACTGCATATTTGTCACTGATAGTAACTAGGGGGTGATAGCTGTAAGCTACAGAGGGCATGGCACCATGTCCATCTGTCCAATATGTATGTACATGTAAACAGTGCACTTTCCCTATGTTCTCTAATGGACACCTAAAACACCTGTGGTGCCATCACATGTGAACCGCAAAGGACATACCATGCCTGACAACATACCCTGTATTGACAGATGCCACTGACACCAGGGAATGCTGTTAGCATGCTATCTATGCAGATGCAGGGTAAACCTGCTGCCCATTATCAGTTCCCGCCACAGGTGGGCAAGACTGGCACATCTGATGATAATCTGTGTTCACAACATGGGGCGGACACCCCAGGTACAGTTCCACATGTCACTGTACATGCATGTAGGAGGTGTGCACATCCCAGACACCGTCCATGTCATGCACTAAGGAAGACATACATGGCAAGCGATGCACTACATTGGCCACACACAATAGTCACGCAGGTGACTGGATGGGGGATACCTGTGTGGGCAAATGCAGACACTACAGCCCTTAGCCACAATGCAGACCATCATCATGTGGCCTGATTCCAAGGTATACCCATCGCCTAGCCTTGTACAGCCGTCTGGCACAGTCGACCACTACACACCTGTGCAGACATACACCCATGCATGTCAGTACAGGCATCCTGTGTGTTTGTGTGTGTGTTGTATTGTGCAAATGTTCACATCCATACTCCCTACATCCCCCATTGGCATACTGAAACATGCTGTCTGATGTCAGACACCTCCCCATACCCTTTGCCCATACAACCCCTGTATGACCAGTGTTGTGCATGTGATACCTGCACAGTGATGTGCTGTGGCAATCCCTCTGCTGATAAGTTGTAATCCTGACCCTGCTAAGTATGTCAATGTGTGTGCATCCCTGTGAGATTGTGGCTGTGTTGATGCTGGCACCTGTACATGCGGACAGGCACGTGTACATCACCTGCCATATAGCTACCATATCCCTGTTGCAGATGTCATTCACCAACACATATATGTTCTGAGGGCTCCACAATGGGTAACCCATGTGGTGCATCCAATAACTGCATAGAACTGTGATAGCACTACATAGTCATCAGGGGTTTGATACCCTGTCCTGGTAGGTGTGTGACACAAACATGCTTAGGTTTTACTGTCCCATCACTCCCTGCCTTGTCTTTGCCTTTCCCACTCCCTCTCTGGTGGATGTGGAGACCTACACCTGCTTTGCTTGGCAGCAACATGTGTATTTTAAGTGATGTTCATGATCAGCTGATCACCTCTGTATGAATTGCAGTACTCCCCAGCTGATTGCATGTGGACCAGCTGTGATAACATTCCCATAGCCAGTTGCATGGAAACACACTCCAGTATCTAGGAACATCATGTTGGTGTTGGCCCTTTTCATTCACTGTGAGCAGGAACTAGATCTATTGTTTGGCAAGCAGCATCTCAAATGGATTGGGGATTTACCTCTAACAACAGACACTGTGGAAACAGGGCAACACACAGGAGGGGGATGTGCCTGACCTGACTACAGACTGTATGTGCTGCTATACTACATTTGGAGTACTGTTGGTTTAACAGTGTGTGTGTGGATATGACTGTCCTACAAGTCTCAATACCTGCCATGTCAGTTCCATGTTTATGTGGAATCCCCATCTGTAGGATCAACTGCAGACAGGGCAGTGTGTTGTGCCTTTGGTTTCATTTGTTACCAAAGGAGCATCTATCTGTGGACTGCAGAAGGTAGTGTGAGGATTGCTGTTTGTAGATGGTGAAAGCCGTGACAGTTACTGGCTTATTATCCCTCATAGGACATATGTTGCAACAAATCCTGTTACGACAGTAAATGTATGAGGTTATCACAGCAACATGTCATTATTGGCCCTGTGTATGTGCTTCCAGCCACAACTCTGTCAACCTGTGTATATATGCCGTGCACGAAGTGGTGCATATATGCTGTACATCATAATTAGTGTCATCATATCTGATAACAAGCCAGTGAGATATCAGACTGCTACACATGTTATGTACAGTAGGGGTTATATTTGATGACATAACCTGGACATTCTGTGGATGTTTGTACAGTACTGAGGTCTGTGTACTTATGGTGAATGTCGGCAGTGTGTGTATTGTTAATATGTACTTTAGCCTGTGTACAGACTGTGGTAGATGTCATTGTTCAAGGTCCCATCCCATCTGATGTTACATGCTGCTCCACTGTATGGTACCGTATTGGCATACATGTTTGTAGGGCCATACACACACATGTTCCATACCACAGACAGCCATCAGACCAAACTGTGTAGCAGCCCAGTATATGTAGGGTCAGTCTGTGAGTGGCACATATGAGGATGGTGTCGAAGAGATAGTCCATATACTGTAATATTATGCTAGCATAACATATGTGGCTGTGGCTGTGTTCACATTGGTTGTGGTTATGCACTTTCACACAGGTGTATCTTACCCTGTGCTGTGACATGCCTGTAGAGCCTGCTATATATGCAGGTACATGTGCATTCCCCCATAGGAGATGTAGGGCCAGTGTTGAGCCAGTCTGCCTGTAGCCTGCACAGTGCATTGTTACATGCCTAGCAGCTTAGTGTACTTACCCAGTGAGATGTCATGCACAGATACTTGCCTGATGTACTGCTGCCGGGCCTCCCTTAACAGTCATGTATGTTAGACGGAACAGTGGGATGGTGTACAGATGTATGTCAATATCTAGTAGGTAGTATGTGGCCATGGCACCCCTGTACCAGCGGTTATTATGTGTCAGGTCAGACAGGGGTGTGTGAATGCATAACCTATGGTGGCAAATGTATTCCAGTTGTTATGTGTTATGCCCATCTACATGGCTGTCAACATCCATATTGTCAGGCATGGTACACATGTTTAGCACTAAGGGGTTATGTGTATACCTCTGGACTGTACAGAGTGTGTCAAAATGTCCACATATATTGGTCAATATCTCTGCTGCATTCCACAGGGGCATTATGTGCTAGCAGCAGTACTTTACTATGATGTACTTAGGATGTTTAAACTGTGAGCTTTGGCCGGTTAAGACCTGCATGATATCAATTGAACGCATAAGTGTAGCTAAGTAACTTTTATCTGCACTTTTTAAAGTAACTTGCTTGTGTTGCATTGAGCAATATCTAGCTAGACGTTGACTGTTTTTTCAGTAGTGCATGTGGTATTTTCAGTTAAGGCTTGTTAAAAACCTGCATAGCCAGTGATAGGTGGGGGTAGTAGTTTCCTTCATTGTTATTCAGTTTCTGTCTTATACAAGTGGTACAGTGAATTATCTTCTGTTTAAACTGTGAGATTTGGCCAGTTAAGACCTGCATGATATCAATTGAACGCGTAAGTGTAGCTAAGTAACTTTCATCTGCACTTTTTAAAGTAATTTGTTTGTGTTGCATTGAGCAATATCTAGCTAGAAGTTGACTATTTTTTCAGTAGTGCATGTGGTATTTTCAGTTAAGGCTTGTTAAAAACCTGCATAGCCAGTGATAGGTGGGGGTAGTAGTTTCCTTCATTGGCATTCAGTTTCTGTCTTATACAAGTGGTACAGTGAATTATCTTCTGTTTAAACTGTGAGCTTTGGCCGGTTAAGACCTGCATGATATCAATTGAACGCATAAGTGTAGCTAAGTAACTTTTATCTGCACTTTTTAAAGTAATTTGTTTGTGTTGCATTGAGCAATATCTAGCTAGAAGTTGACTGTTTTTTCAGTAGGTCCCCACCCACCCTCCCTGTTTTTGTCTTGGTGTTAATCTTGGTGACTTTGAAACTGCCCGCCCCTCTTGTAAATTTACACTTGGATACTCCTCCTGGGCCCATCTCATTTGCTCAGTCAAAAAAAAAAAAATGTATCTGCTTTTACTGTATTTGTGTTTCTTCCTACTTTATTTTGCTTTTGCGTCATCTTAAAAGTACTCAATTGTATTTATTACTGCTTGGTGTAACTCACTCTAAGCCTTTTAGTTTAAGCACTTGGGCTTCAGACCAGTTGTTTTACATTAAGAAGGTTTGTGCTCTGCACTGTAGTGGCAGGACAGGTAGCTTACATCCTTCTAAGTTGGGAACTGCTGATTGAGGGCTCAGTGTTTGTTATTCTAAAAGTGTATTAATTCTGGTTTAAGCACTTGGGCTTCAGGCCAGTTATTTTACATTAAGAGGGTTCGTGGTCTGCACTCTTGTAGGTGGAGAGGCTGGACTCTGCCATTCTGGGAATTTCTGGTTAAAGGTTTATAGTGCCTGCATATTTGTACTGCTTCTTACTAAATTGGTACACCTTGTTTGCTGTAGCATAGACTAGATCCAGGCCTGCTGAATCTAGTTTTGTTTGTATAACTTGAGCACTAATCCAGGCATTCTTTAAAGTATTCAATTGTATTTATTACTGCTTGGTAGTAATTTGATTAAAGTGTAGCTATCTTTCAAAGTCTTTTGGATTAAGCACTTGGGCTCAGACCAGTTGTTTTACATTAGGAAGATTTGTGGCCTGCACTGTGGTGGCAGGACAGGTAGCTTACATCCTTCTAAGTTGAGAACTGCTGATTGAGGGCTCAGTGTCTGTTATTCTAAAAGTGTATTAGTTATGGTTTAAGCACTTGGGCTTCAGGCCAGTTATTTTACATTAAGAAGGTTCGTGGTCTGCACTCTTGTGGGAGGAGAGGCTGGGCTCTGCCCTTCTGAGCTGGGAATTTCTGGTTAAAGGCTTATAGTGCCTGCATATTTGAACTGTTTCTTACTGGAATTGGTACACCTTGTTTGCTGTAGCATAGACTAGATCCAGGCCTGCTGAATCTAGCTTTGTTTGTATGCTTGTTTGCTTGTTATTTCCTTGAAATGCTAATTCCACCTAAAATGCGGCTTTTCAGCGCTTCTGTGGATCCCTAGTGACATCTGCATTGCTTACTGTACTTATTTCCTTGTTTCACTTGAAAGAAAGTTACTGTTTGTCATTTTTGCATTTAAGTTGCCTGTACCACATTGCATTTAAGTTACCTGGCACTTGCTCACTAAAGCAATTATATAAGTCAGCACTAAAAAAGTAAAAGCACTAAACCCTCACAAACTCCCCTTGAGTACCTTGTTTCCCATTGGCCCTTTTTTTTTCAATTATAAAGGAATTCCCAATACTATTCTAGCATGTCCAAAGGTCAGTAGTCAATCTCCTCTCCGGTCCAGCTGGTGAATCTGGGAATCTTGAGGCAATGTTACAACTGTCTCATGTACACAGGCAACTCTCTCCTCCTCCTAACAAATTCCAACACATGTGAGAGATGCAACCATATAGCCAAACTGGAGGCTAAGCTTTCTCAACTCAGTACTGGCGAAACCTGTCAGGAGGAGAAGGAAACCACACTCACTACAATTCCAGTCTCACATAGACCTACCACGACAGCAAACCAAACACATAAAGACACAAAAACATACTCGGAAGCTCTAAATAAAAATCTGCCTAAGCAGGAGAGACCTCCAAAGCAGACACCCAAGCAACCGCTACTCCAAAACAAAACACTTGCAACACATAGCTCAAAAAGCCAGTGTGCCAAACAGTCACAGCCCTTAAGGCTAAACAACACACCTGATACACTTGTAATAGGTGACTCTATCATCAGGCACACTGACGTCCCACTCACCAGGCTGAACAAGGAGGTCACGGTGAGCTACCTGTCGGGCGCTAGGATCCGCCACATAACACAAGCACTCAGGTCACTCCAAGGCAAGTACAAATATGACTCAGTCATTGTCCATGCTGGTGTGAATGACCTGAGACGTACCTCCCTGGACTACATGAAAATAGACATAGAGGAGCTCTCTGAGCATGTGGCCCAGGCCGGTATGACCCTGACCTTGAGTAGCATCTTACCCTCACCAAGAATGATGCCACAATATGAAGACAAGATGATCAATTTCAACAATTGGCTTAAGTATTGGTGTCATTCAAAGGGGATCCAATGCCTGTCAGCCTGGGATGACATGCTCGACAGGCCACGATGATTCGCTAGGGACGGCTTGCACCTGTCACCCCTGGGCTTTCAGATATTGGCAAAGGCTCTTGCTACCCCCAATAGTGCCTTTTTTAGGCAAGGCTCAAAAGACAAACCCACCTCCATAGGAATCACAAGGGATAAGAAACTAAGAGTAATGCTACTCAATGCCAGAAGTCTAAACCTAAAGATGCATGCACTCAAAACTCTCCTTAGCATGGAGAACATCGATATCTGTGCAGTAACAGAAACCTGGTTCAAGGCTCCCGAGAGCATTCCAGCACTACCAGGTTATACCTCATACCATGCTTTTCGGCCACAAAACTTGGACCGAACCAGAAAAGGAGGGGGAGTATCAATATTCGTCAAAGATACCCACACCTCCAGGTTGGTGGCACAGCAGGAAGCATCAGAAACTACCCATGTGCAACTTACAGTGGGTAAAACTGCCTTCCAGTTTATAGCCTGCTACAGACCACCCTCCCAAACCCAGGAACCCCACTCAGCCTTCCTGAGAACAATGGAAAATATGAAGGTCTCTCCAAACACCATTATATTGGGCGACTTCAACTACCCAAACATAGACTGGGAGCATTACTCTAGCTCCAACACCCTAGCTCAAAGGTTCCTAGAATTTATAAACTCAAATGCTATGGAACAACTTGTTACCACTCCCACAAGAGGAGAAAACATACTGGACCTGATCATCACCAACATGGGGACTCTATGCTCCAGACCAGAAGTGTATCCCTCACTGGTAAGATCAGACCATAAACTAATCTCACTGGATATTCACATCCCGACCCCACCCCCTGCCCAGAAAACCACAGTGAAAAACTTCTCTAAAGCAAATTTCACACTCCTCAAAACCGAGGTGGAATCCTTCAAAGCCCCCAGGCCTGTGGAAAATAGGGCCCAGACTGCAGAATCCTTTATAAACGCATTCTATGAACACCTTCAGGAATGCATGGATCATGCAATCCCAAATAAAACCAAGACCCAATCCTCCAAAGGCAGATGTCCTGTCTGGTGGACCCCAGTCATAAACAAACTATACAATAGAAGGAGGAAGCTACTACATGATAGAGCAAAATCCCAAAAAGGGAAGGCATCTCTGATCCGTGTTAGCAAAAAACTACGGGCACTCATAAAATCATCTAAGGCCAGCTTCGAGAGAAAAATTGCACAGGACACTAAGGATAATCACAAGGCTTTCTTTAATTATGTTAGAAACCTGGGTGGGAATTCCCAGATATGCTCAGAATTAGTCCAAAATGACAAAAAATACACCAAACCCACAGACATTGCCAACATCCTAGCTGACAGGTTCAGCACAAACTTCTCCTCCCCACCAAAAGGGTAAATATCTATCCCAGCAGAGTGCTGCCCCCCCTGACATCTCAGATGCTCAGGTAAGAGCCGCCCCCTCCAAAGCAAAAAACACAGCATCAATGAGACCAGACGGTGTCCCGGGCTGCGTCCTACATGAGCTCCAAGAAGAGCTAAATCCAAACATAAAACTACTGTTCAATCTCAGCCTTACCACAGGATATGTACCCAAAGAGTGGTGTACAGCAACAGTGGTCCCTTTCCACAAAGGTGGTGCCTCAACGGATCCTGGAAACTATCGCCCCATAAGCCTGACTAGCTTGGTCTGCAAAGCTATGGAAAGGATCATCATGGACCTCATAAAAAAAGATATTGAGGACCTACAGACACTGGATCCTACCCAGTTCGGCTTTGTTAAGGGCAGATCCGGTCGATTTCTTTGAAACAGTCACCAAGGACATTGACGAGGGGAAGGTGGTCCACACAGCCTACCTGGACCTCGCAAAAGCCTTCGATACAATACCCCACTCGGGCATTATAGATAAGCTCACCAGCTTAAATATAAACCTCTATGTCACTAGATGGGTTGCAAACTGGCTCAAGGACAGAACCCACATGGTTAGAATTGCTGGAGCCATGTCAGACTCCAAACCAGTTAGAAGTGGCATCCCACAAGGCTCAGTCCTGGGACCTCTCCTGTTTCGTATATATTTCTCAGAGGTACAGGCCAACACGGAAGGACTGTGGCTGACCCAGTTCGCAGATGACTGCAAACTGGGCGCTATAATCGACTCTCCAGCCGACACAAGCATCCTCCAAAAGGGCCTCATAGAAATAGACAACTGGTGCCAGAGCCATGGCCTCAAGCTAAACGCCAAAAAGTGTATAGTCATCCCTTTGGCAAAACAAAGTGCCCACAAATTACCACATAGGTGGTAATCCATTAAGTACAGAAGAAGTAATTAGGGACCTGGGGACCCAAGTTGATAGCAATCTCTCATTTGACAACCACGTGGCCAAAGTGGTTAGAAAAACATTTTATATAGCCCACCTAATCATGAAGGGATTCACATCTAGATCAGGGGAGGTCATCGTGCCTCTTTATACATCCCTCATCAGGCCCATAATTGAGTACAATGCCCCTTTTGGGATGTACCTTACCAGACATCTGCAGCAACTGGAAAGACCCCAAAAGTACCTCACCAAGAGGATCAAAGGGCTCAAACAGATGCCATATGCTGCCCGGTTAAAGAAACTCCAGTTCTACTCAGTGGCATACTGCCTGCTCAGAGGCGATCTGTGCCTGACGTATAAAGCCATGTCCAACCTGGAATTAATGGACATGCTGCACCTCAGAAAATCCAAATCCCATCGAGCTATGCATTCGAGAGACTTGAACCTCAGCACTGAAATAAATAGGACATGCTGGAGGGACAGATTCATAACCCAGAGGCTCCCTTCACTCTGGAATAAAATTCCAGTCCAGGTTAGGCAGAGTCCCTCATTGACTCTCTTCAAGAGGAATCTTGATGAGTGGATGGGGGATCGTAGGTTTACCCCGGGTATCACTGCTGTGTCACTGTTAGACAGAGGCACAGTATACTAACCTCGAAAAAGGGCATAGCAAAATTAATTTAAAATGGGTGGCGAAAGCCAAACACACTCTGGCTAGGCTTATAAATGCCCTAGGGCTGATAACCTAGTATGAACCTATGAACCTATGAACCTATGTCTGTTATTAGCCAATGGCACACATATTATAAGCAGGTGTGACCTCCAACACACACCATGTCTGTGAAGACAATCCCAGTGACAGTAACAATAGTCTACTAATATACCTGCTATACATACCTGACATCCCCTTGCACTATGACTGTGGGACTATAGAGGCTGGTGTAGGGTTACACTCCATGTCCAGGATAATTGGTGGAAATATATGAACATATTATTATCCAGCTAGCCACATATATATATATATATATATATATATATATATATATATATAATATATATATATATATATATATATCTATATATATATGATTACACATGTGTAGTACTTCCAATCACCACTGTCATGTCAACTACCTACTCTAAACCTCTACATCATGTGGGCATGGTCCCTTTACAGTATCTGTGTGATGGACATCCTTCCTGTGTGTGGGCATCAGTGTTACAGACAGCAGGTAGCAATACCTCTTACAGGAAAACCGGCACACTCAGGCCAACTACATATTTGTAAGAGGTTCAGGAACTACTGACAGAGTGTGAGTAAAGTTGTGTTATGCTTTGTATAGTACTGGTGTTACAGGGTGTGTGTGTATATACTACTTTACCTTGGAATGCAGTCTGTCTGCATAGTTCTCAACTGAGGGCCTTTCGTCTTGGTGGCCAGAGGTGTGCCGATCATGTGTTGTCTGTCCACCACACAGGTCCTGTGTCAAATATTTCACTGGCAGTCTGTGTGCTGAGTGCTATCAGTACATGGCTACATCCATTTCTGTTTCTAACCTCAATTCCCTGACTAAGGGTATGTTGTAGACTATCCTGTAACACCAGCAACTTGCTTAGTGTATGGCAACAGTTCTCCACATTTGTGCCTGTGTTCTAGCCTCTGTCTTTCACCTACATATCAAGCTTTGCACATGTGACATGCCATCAGGGGTTGTTCCATAGTGGGCTGTGAGTATATCACACTGCCATTGCTGCCATCAGTCCACTGCTGTTGTATCCCCCACACATACAGTGGTGCTGGGGCCATATATGTGTGGGCATCACCTACACAATACATGTGTGCTTTTATGCACTCCAGAGGCCAGTGTATGTAACAGTGGTATATGGCCCTGTATTATTGAGTCTCGTGGGGAAGCACTATAAATGACCTTGGCTGTTAAAATATGCGGGGGTATCAGGGGTGAGCTGCCTTAAGGTATCTGGATGTACAGTACTGTATACTTCACCTATATTTACATTACTTACATATATTGGGTTAATGCAAACCTACTGCCTCCTGCCATACTGACTGTTCTATTTGTCAGTATGTATGTGATGGTGTCAGTTATGCCTTGTTATGTAACAGTTACAACCCATTTGGTCACATGACATCTTTACCACCTAGTGATTTTGTACAGAGTGTAGATAGAGGTTGCTGAACTATACATCTGCATTACATACTGTTGATCATTTGATATCCTGTGGCCCAGTCTGTCCTCACTATTGTACAATTTGAAGGGCTTGGCCTGGACAGCAACAGTTGTGACCCTTTCCAGGCTACTGTATTAGTATAACTGTTTCACAGTTGCATTCCTTTGTTTATATGGATGTCAGTGTCTGAACAGCTATATGACATAGCATATAGAAGTGTAATAGTACACAATGAAAAGTATTTCATTTCTGCAAACCTGTGTGTGGTGTTTTCCCTGTGACCTCTCTGTGGGTATATGTTGCAGGCAATGATTGTCATTTGTATGGGTGGCCCATACTGTGTCCATTTGTTCAGGTGTTAACTGTAGGCATAGTGGCTGTTCTATATTGTGTGCACTTTCTACATATGTATCTTACTGTACATATATCTGCTTGTGTATGTGTAGTCACATGTATATCCATATATATGTATGTATATACATACATATATATATATATATATATATATATATATATATATATATATATGTGTGTGTGTGTGTATCTGCATATCTGTGTCTGTGTATTGTTATCCTGGGGATGTTGACGGCGTCCACATTTTCTATTTTCTATGGGAAGTAGACTGTACTGCATGATATGTTACCAATACCGGCCTGACATCATACAGGTGGGATGTAGCACTGCTAACATCTAGCACCCATGTCGTGTCAGGTCCTGATTATGGGATCTGCAACACTTGGTAGTGTATTGCAGGGATGACGTGTTTGGCTGTGGGGTGGATGCCTATTCGTACAAGACGTATAGTGTGTGGGGCCTCTCAACCCCATTAACGGTGTATGTGGACATATGTGTGCTTGTTAATCTGCCATTGCTATCTACAGATGTAAGGCCATATATACCGATATATATATATATATATATATATATATATATATATATATATATATAGATATATATATATATATATATATATATCTGCTTACATATATATAACTATGTCCATATATACCTACATAGATGTATATCTGCGTACACATATATAACTTGCTCTGTATATGTAGACACATGAGTGTAGACACATATATGTGTCGATGTAGGCATTTGCATGTATATATGTTCATATATATTAATATATATGTATATAGTTTTAGAAATGTATATATATATATATATATATATATATATATATATATATATATATATATGTTGTATCTGTTTAGATATATTTACACACATACATCTAAAATGTTGGTATATATTCCCTGTACTGTTGCATGACTGGACTGGATGATATGTTTCTGAAAACATCAGATGTACTTGCATCTGGCATGGCTTAGTGGTAAATCACTTTGTCTATGGTGTGCAGGCTCCTGCGTTTGAGTCTTGGAGGAGTTTTTTTGCTGGGCAGAACCCGGCCCATTGGATACAGAGTGATTAAGGCACATTTGAGCAGTTGTAAGCAGGGGTAAGTACTGCCTACACAGGTTAAGCAATTTAGAAGCTAACTGAGTATAAGACACTGTAACCGGAAGTTAGCAGTGCTTAGCTCCACACAAACACAAAATAAACAAGCTTGAACCCTGTGCACCATAGACAAAGTGATGTACCACTAAGTCATGGCAGATAGGTGTAACTATGATGTTTTCACAAACATATCATCCAGCCCAGGTATTCAACACTACTGGGAATGTATTTCAACATGTAGATGTATGTGTGTGTACATATTAATATCTAAATGGATATAACATATTTATATATGTAGATATAGATATAGAAATATATACATATATATATATATATATATATATATATATAGGTATATACAGGCATACATCTGTAGATAAAATTGGGAACATAACAAAAACTCCAAACAAGTACCTTTGACAGAAAATACAGCAGTCAATTATTCTTTGATGCAAAAATCCAAGTTTAATTCACACAAGCAGCTTCCAAGGTTTAAAATCAAAGCACATAAAGGCACATAAACACCCTTCACCAACTCAGCGTTTTCATCTAGTTAAAACAGACTACTTCAGATGCAGACTCATACCAAACTACACATATTTATATAAATTAATATTTAAACTATCCAATCAGCAACACTAAATAAACACGTGATTAAAAAAGCATAAAACCCATGCCTTGTCATTTGTAAAATAAAATGTTAAAAATGCACTTAAAAGACTTGAACATTTTCTTTCCAAATGTAATAAAACTGCATATCAATAAAAATGAATAAATACAACTAAATATTTAACATCACACAATGCAATTTTAAAAGACATATACAATTTAAAAGCTTGTATTTAAAATGTTATGTGAACTTATTAGTATTTCTTTGTCAAACACCCTCTAGTGACCTTTAGTGGGAATGCACATAAATAGGAAACTTTTCCTTTTGCTATTCATAATTTAGCAGATCTGATTTTAAGTAGTGGGGCAATGGAAACATTATCATTTAAACCAGGGGGCGCCCCAGCGTCTAAAGTGATTTGCCATCACAATTCCTTGTATTCAATTTTTTCTTCCCACAATCCACCCCTTGCTTCCTTTTTTATTTTCTCCACCACAAAAAATAAGAAATTCGCTCTATCACATACCTTGGTGTGCTTATATAGAGCATTTGTTTCTTTTTTGTTTTGTATATTATATTTATGCTCGTAGATCCTTCTCCTTAACTTAGGCTCAGTTTTTCCTATATAGAAGGATCTACATTCCACACAGGTAGCCAGGTACACTATTCCAGATGATTCACAATTAAAGTAGTCTTTGCCCTCAATCAATCTGTCCCTACTTTCTATAAATACCTGATCAGTATTTGCTATATTTCCACATTGGGATCAGCAACCACATTTATTGGTCCCTCTTCTTCTCCTATTACCTTCCTTCCTTTTCCAGTCATTTTCTAAAATAGTCTTTAAGTTAAGCGACTTTTTATATACAATTTTGATGGGTTCCCTAGACACTCCTTCCAGGTCAGTAAAATTAACAGACCTTTCCCATTCAGTTTTTACAACCTTTCCAGCTAAACCGCAGAAGGCATTAAATTCCAATACTAATGCTTTTCCAAAGTTGTGCTCAGAGGTAGCCATGCATGTATCAACTTCATTAGTATTCTCTCCTAGTATGGGCTTACATTTTCCTTTTCTGCCCTCATTTATTTCTGCCTTTACCCCTCTTAGCAACTCAGTGGGATACCACCTATTCAGAAAAAATTGTTTTAATAATTCACTTTCATGCTGAAAACCAATTTCTGAGGAGGTCATTCTGCTTCCTGGTACGTACTGGCCTTTCACGATATTCCTTTTATAATGGGGCGGGTGGGCACTATTAAAGTATAGAAAAAAATTGCAAAATGTAGGCTTTCTATAGACCTTTGACTCAAATCTGCCCTGACTCTTATATATTTCTACATCAAGGTATTCAAGTTTCTCCCTGGAGCATTTGTGGGTAAATCTTAAAAAATTAGTAGTGTCGTTTATGTAATTCATGAATTCTTCCAACTTGTGCATAGTCTCAATCCATAAAATTACTATATCATCTAAAAATCTCCTATAAAATGTCCAGTACACTGCATATTGGGATCCCAAAACATATTTCTCTTCCCATTTGGCTAGAACAAGGTTGGCATAGGTGGGAGCGCATGCTGCTCCCATTGCAACGCCCTGGATCTGCTGGTAAAATTCCCCTTTAAAAAAGATGAAATTGTACTTCAATACTAATTCCATCAATCCAGTACATACCAATTTCTCATTCTGATTTAATTAAGTGTCTTCAAATATTATCTCTTCAAGCATACTCATACCTTCAGTGTATGGTATGCTGGAGAATAAGTCAATCACAGCCACTGTAAAAAAGGTTAAATCTTCCCTATATAATTCATGCTTAAATTCCCTCAGAAGATCCCAGGAATCTTTCAATATTGCCTTTCTTTTCAGCCATATTTTTTTCAATTTGCTGTCCACATATTTTGCTAAGGGAAGTGTTTTGGATCCCTCAGCTGAGACTATCAGTCTTAAGGGAGGGTCCCTCTCATCCTTGTGAGTTTTCGGTATACCAAATATAGGCTTGTCACCTTTTAAAAATGCAAAAGTTTTGGGATCAGTTAAGTTTTGCATTAACATGTCTTCCAAAACTGCATCAATTTTTCTATAGGAAATATTAATTTCATTTACAGATACACTGGAGTATTTATTGGTATCCCTTAAAATTTCATTCATTTTGCCTTCATAAATGATAGTATCCATCAGCACAATCCCACCCCCTTTGTCAGGTTTCATCACTCAGACTTCAAGATTCTCTTGCAACTCAGCTAAGACCTCCTCCTCTTTATTAGTTAAATTAGACATATCTAACATTGGAGAATTCTCTCAGTACTTCCTTCTCAACTATTTTTTCAAAGTTCTTTAGTTGAGGATGTAGGGGTGGGTTGTAAGTGCTTTTACGCCTCAATTTACTATCATCTTCATTACTTTTTGATAGAAACATCAAACCAAGGTTGACTTTCCTAGTAAATATTCTTAAATCCATAATAGTTTTTGTAAGGTTACCTTTCTTTTCAGGTATAAATTTTAAGCCTTTAGTTAAGAGACTAAAATGTTCCTTAACAAGTTTAACACTACTAAAATTAATTATACTAAACCCTTCACATGTATAATTTTTCTTATTTCCTTCATCAACACATATTTGACTGGAAGAATGGAAATGGGGTATACTCTCTCTGTTCAGTATCTCCCCCCCCCCAAATAAAAATTTTGTTGCTGATAATTTTTATTATTTCTTATTCTTTCAGATCTATGCAATTCTGGGTAGTCAGAAAAGTCATCAAGGTCCCTCACATTCTCACTCACCCATGCATTTTACATATAATTACTCCCTGTGTTAATATTACTCTCTGGCTGGATAACAGCATGTACACTTTTATTCTGCCTAAAACTTTTAGGCTTTGGATAACTAATATTATTTCTGTATTCATTAGTGTCACACTCTAATTTCCTTAATTTCCTCTGTATCAGCTCTTCACATTTATCATCAATTTCCAGCCTAACTTTGTAATATTTTTCCTTCTCAGTGGGTATAGTAAAAATCAAGTAATTTTTTTATACAATAATTCAGTTCCTCTATCTCTTTCTGAATTCCTTCCTTTATTCTATCATTTTCTTTGTTAATTGCTTTATATATTTTGAGTCCACATCCATTAAAAATATCTAATAATTCTTTATGAAAACTACTTCGCACTTGGGCATTGCTTGGATACTTCCAAACACACAGTTCCTTAGGGACAATTCCCCCAACAATACATTCCTTTAAATAGGAATTTCCAACATCCAAAGTCCTATATTTTAACATTAATTTAGACATTTTGTTAAGCTTAACATTGTATGAATCAGTAACAGTGGGTTTAATACCCACATTTTTTCTGAATTTCACAGCAAAGTTAACTTTTAACCAGTGCTTTCTGTCTTATAAATCATTTCCATAAGAAGTACTTGCCACAGTTGCTGTCTCAGATCAAATCTGTTGTCCAGGCATAATATCCATTGTTTCTGGTTCAGTTCCACTCTGTTCAGACTCACAACCCCTTAGAGCCCTGGGCATTTGTTGAAAGTTATTAATTCCATCTGTTCCCTCACCTCCACTGGTCTGAGCCATTTGTCTGCCTGAAAACATGCCACCACCATTAATTCCATTAGTTTTAGAGCTACTAGAAGCTCTAACTTTTTGGTTACACCCATTCTGTTCTCTCAGGCAAAAGGCGACCATGGATTGGCTCAGGGGAGTGAGTAGATCTATCAGTTCTGACAACTGGCCAATCAGCTTTTGCATTTGGCCAAGAACCTCCTGCCTTGAATTCTCTACAGGTAGGCTGCTGTTTTCCATGTCTAAAGCCTCAGCAAAGACAAATAAACCAAGTAGAAGCCAGCAAAGGTACAAAAAAGAACTAATAACTCAAAACAAGTACCCTTGACAGGAAACTAGAGCAGTCAATTGTTCTTTGATGCAAATATCCAAGTTTAATTCACACAAGCAGCTTCCAAACTGCACTTTGGTATGAGTCTGCATCTGATGGAGTCTGTTTTATCTAGACGAAAACGTTGAGTTGGTGAAGGACGTTTATGTGCCTTTATGTGATTTGATTTTAAACCTTGGAAGCTGCTTGTGTGAATTAAACTTGAATTTTTGCATCAAATAACAATTGACTGCTGTATTTTCCTGTCAAGGGTACTTGTTTGGAGTTATTAGTTCTTTTTTGTACCTTTGCTGGCTTCTATTTATTTAATATAGCTGGCTTCTGTTTATTTAACATAACAAAAACATCTATGTACACATGCACCATTAATGGGTTTGAGAGGTCCAAACAACATACGTCTGGCACAAATAGGTACCCCCCCCCCAGCCAAACATGCCTGGCTTGCAATACACTATTAACTGTTGCAGATCCCATAACCAGGACCTTACACAACAAGGGCACCAGATGTTAACAGTACTCCATCCAACCTGTATGATGTCAGGCTGGCATCAGTAACATATCATACAGTACAGTCAAGCTCACATAGGGAATGTACAATGTAGAACATCCCTAGGATACATATACATAGACACATATATGCAGATACAGATATACATATATATTTATACACACACACACACACACACACACATATATATATATATATATATATATATATATATATATATATACATACACAAATATATGTAACTACACATACACATGCAGAGATATGTATAGGAAGATACATATGTAGAAGGTGCATGCAATATGGAACAGCCATTATGCCTACAGTTACAACCTTACCATCCGAACACTGTATGAGCCACCCATACAAATGACAATCATTGCCTCCAACATATACCCACAGACAGGTCAAATGATATAACACCACACACAGGTTTGCATACATGGGAAAGCTTTATTTGTGTCCCATTACAGTTGTATATGCCATGTCATATAGTTGTTTAGACACTGACATCCATATGAACAGAGTAATGCAACTGTGAAACAGTTATAATAATACGGTAGTCTGGAAAGGTTGACATATGTTGCTGTCCCGGCCAAGGCCTTTTAGTAGTACAATAGTCAAGACAGACTGGGCCACAGGATACCAAAAACTCAACAGTACGTAATGCAGATGTTTAGTTCCGCAGCCTCTATCTACAATCTGTACACAATCCCTAGGGGGTACAGACCTCAGTTGACACAATGGGATGTGTCTGTTACATAACAAGGCATAACTGATACCATCACAATTACACCAACAAACAGAACAGTCTGTATGGCTGGAGGCAGTAGGCCTGCATTTACCCAAGGTGGATTGTATGGTAATGTACATCCAGATACCTTAAGGTAACTTACGCCTGATACCCACACATGTTGTAACAGCCTAGGTTAGTTATGGTGCATCCCCTCCAGACTCAATAATACTGGGCCATATACCACTGTTACATACACTGGCCTCTGAAGTGCATAGGGAAACACATGTATTGTGTAGGTGAAGCCCATACATATATGACCCCAACCCCCGAGTATGTGTGGGGGACACAACAGCAGTGGAGTGATGGCAGGCAACAGTTATGCTGTGTAATGCAAAATCCAGCACATGCAGTTCGTGACTCCAGGACCCTCCACAACAGAACTACAATGGTCTTCCAGCTATGGCAGATGTCTCCTGAGGTACATAACAAACGATCAATGGGTGTAATGAGGGGTGAGTACAGTGGGACAATTACCTCCTTTATTCTGGATGAAAAGTCCCTAATGATGAGGTGTGCCACATAGAAGGTTTTCCCCTACTTTTGTGCCAATGTCGTTATTGAAGGTGAGACCACTGTCCACCTGTGTCCCTAGTTCTGTCATCACACTTTTGGTGTTTAGTGTTGCACAAAAAGGATAACTATACATTTCTCAGCATTAAGCAGAAGGCCATGGATGGCTCAGGCACAAAGCATTTGTGTCTGTAAGATCCTTTTGTAGAATATTCACATCACCTGGGGATTCAATAATGACTCCCAGTTTACAGTCATCTGTTAACATTGTTAGCCAGAGTCCCGGACTGTTGGCCTGTACTTCAGAGATGTAGATGCCAAACAACAGCGGTCCCAGGACTGAACTTTGAGGTGCTGTACTTGTCACCTTTCTGGAGCTGGATTTGGAGTCAGTTACTTCTACAGTCTGGGTTCTGTCAGTAAGCCATGTGGCAAACCAACCCTTGGCATAGGGATTTGTGTCCGGCTTTGTACATTACCCTATGTTTCCAGATTGGGGGGTGGTGTTGAAGGGCTTGGCGAGGTCCACATAGGCTGTGTGGACTGCCTTACCCTCTTCAACAGCTCTGTATACTGATTCAAAGAAGTCAGTCAGTCTCATGAGACAAGATTGGCCCTCCATGAGCCCAGTCTTTGTGGGGTCCAGTGTTTGAGGGTTGCCAATGTCTGTGTTCATATATTCCATAATAATGCATTCCATGGCCTTGCAGATCGGGCTCGTCACTCTGATGTGAGGGTAGTTCCCGGGATCCAAGGTGGATCCCCTCATGTGGAGTGGGATAACTGCAGCTGTGCGCCACTCAGTGGACACCAAGCCTGATGTGAGGCTATGATTACACATGACAGTTAGGTGAGTTGCCATTTAATTTTGTTGTCCATGTAGTACACAGCCCAGGATGTCATCTGGTCCCATAGATGCTGTATTCTTTGCTGTGGATAGTGTGGTTTCTACCTGTGTGACTGTGAATACTGGAAATTGTAAGTCTTTTAGTATTGACATGGGCTCTTTAGGGGTAGAGAGGGGGGTGTATCTGACATGAAATCAATCTTCCAGGATATTGTCAGAATCCTTGGGATCTGTCTATGTAAAGCCATTCTGTTGTAGCTCAGAGCATGTCTGAGCATTGCCATTTACTTTCTTAACATAACTATAGAATAACTTGTGGTTGTCTTTGGAATCTGTGGAAATTTTAGTTACATAACCAGCTTTGGAGGATTTCATAAGGGATCTCAGTGTCTTACTGAAGCTGGTAAGGGGGTTGTTTGCATCGATGGATGAGCCTTTGTTCTGCAACATTTTCTAACTTCTGTTGTATATCTGTTTATGGCAGGGGACCACCAGATTGGCTTCCTTTTTCTGGAGGGGAGCGTTGTGGTTCCATGTGGGATGCCATGAATCATGCACAAGTGAATGTACTCATACAGTGCATTACTGTAGGAATCAGCAGTTGAACTTTCAGCTCCTCTCTCCATGGGTGTCACAAACTTTGTCACCTCTGACTTGAGTAGCATGAAGTTGGCTTTGGAGGGGTTTGTTACAGACAACTGTATATACAACCCTTTCACAAGTTCAGTTTGATTTTCCTATGGTGGGATTAGTTTGTTGAAACCTCAGTGTCACATACTGCTGTGATGGCTTAGTGGCTAACTACTGTGACTGTAGTGGACAGGGTCCTTGGTTCACAACTTGCACAGGCTGGTTATTTTCCTTCTGGCCAGAACAGTGGCTGATGCATAAGACTAATTAGGGCATTTTAGGTTAGTCACACTCACTACAATTCAAATGCACTACTTTGGCAATCCTGCTGATGTCATCCACTGTGAAATACACCTTTGGTGAAGGAGTATCCTAGTAATCTCTGTGGCATGTGCTGTAACTGCATAATGTTCTAATGTGCTGTAGTAGTTAGGTAGGTGTTCTAATCCCATCTATGGCAACTGTGAGACCTGGTGTATGTGTGTGTCATATGTATCCTGTGTGGAGGCAACTGTGAGTGAGAAGCATGTCTCATTGTGGAGCGGGTTTTGCAAATTATCTATATGGTGGGCCGTATATGTCATGATGACCACCTTACAAGGATAACAGATGTCAAACATCACAGAGGCTGGGGTACACAATCTACACCCCCCACATGTGACATCATGGCCTGGGGAACAATATAGGTGATACATGTATCACCTAGATAACACTCTCCACCCATGTCTCAGACAGAAACACAGTTGGCTAGGCAACAACCACTATGTTGGTAGTTCCCTGCATATTGGCCACAGATAGTGACCATGGTATGCTTGCAGTGGACTACAGAGGCTGTGGCACCCTGTTCTATCCCTACAATAGGCAAATCATTGCATACAGTACTCCATCACTATGTCCTCCATTGAGCACCTGCAATAACTGCAGAGCCAGAAAATTTAACCAACAAAGGCCATACTATGCTGTATACACATGTCCTGTATGGACAGATGCCACTGATAGCAGTGAATACTGTGGGGGTATCAGGGTAAGGCTGCCTTAAGGTATCCGGAGGTACATTACCATACAATTCTCCTTGTGTAAATGCAGGTCTACTGCTTCAACCCATACAGACTGTTTGGTTTGTCAGTGTGATTGTGATTGTGTCAGTCATGGCTTGTAAAGTAACAGATACATCCCATTGTGTCAGCTGAGGTATGTACCCCTAGAGATTGTGTACAGATTGCAGATAGAGGCTGGCAGCCTGTACATCTGCATTACTCACAGTTGATTGATTGTTATCCTGTGGCCCAGTCTGTTTGTGCTGTTTTACTACTTGAACGCCTTGGCCTGGGCAGCAGCATATGTAATCCTTACCAGAATAGTGTATTAATATTTCTGTTTGACAGTGACATTAGTCTGTTTAAATGTATTGCAGAGTCTACACAGCTATATGACATGGTATATACAACTGTAAAAGTACACAAATAAAGCTTTCCCATGTATGCAAACGTGTGTGTGGTGTTGCACCCTGTGACCTCTCTATGGGTATATGTTGCAAGCAATTATTGTCACCTGTATGGGTGTCTCATACAGTGTTCAATTGGTAAGGTGGCAACTGTAGGCATAGTCACTGTTCCGTATTGTGTGGACCCTCTACATATGTATTGTCTTATACATATCTGTGTGTGTATGTGTAGTTACATAGATATCTACATATATATATATATATATATATATATATATATATTATACACACACACACACACACACACACGCATGCATGCACACACACACACACACACATATATATATATATATATATATATATATATATATATATATATATATATATATATATATATATATGTGTAGATATATATATATATATATATATATATATATGTGTGTGTGTGTATTACTGTGTAGATGTATCTTAGGAATGTTGATTAGTTCCACATTGTCCATCCCATATGGCAGCCAGACTGTACTGCATGATATATTACTGATACCAGCTTGACATCATACAGGTGGGATGGATCATTGTTGACAACCTGTGCCCATGTTGTGTCAGGTCCTGGGTATGAGATTTGCACAGGCTGGTATTGTATTGCAGGGCAGACGTGTTTGGCTGTTGGGGAGGTGGAATACCCATACATACTAGACGTATGTTGCTTGGGATCCTCACACCCATTACTGGTGCATGTGGACATATATGTGTTTGCTATGTTCTGTGTCATATCTATGGATATATGTCTCTATATACATATATATATATATACATGTTTATGCTTACAGATATATACATATTGCTGTATAGCTATAGACACATATATGTAGACATATACATCTATAGATGTATACATATGTATATCTATCTGTATTCATGTATATATTGATTTATCTACCTATATGTACATATATAGATATGCATATATCCATGTACATGTAAATGTAAGTATACACACACACACACACACACACACACACACACACACACACACACACACACACACACACACACATTGGCATGTTGCAATACATGTCCTGAACTGTTGAATGACTGTGCTGGATGGTATGTTTGTGAAAACATTATTGTCATGTATATCTGACATGGTTTAGTGGTATATCATCATGACTATGTTGTGCAGAGTCCTGGGTTTGAGCCTTACATGTGCTGTAGTTGTTGTGCTGGGCAGAACACGTTCCATTGGCTACATCCTGTGTAAGGCACTCTTACACCCACTTAAAACTGTTTACCCCCTTCCCATCAGCCTAGTTTGGCAAGTCTGCTGATGCTATCAACCTTGAAATGCACCTTTGGAGAAGCACTAACTCTGTAAGCTCTGTGGCACTTGTAATGAATGTCGTACACTGTAGTAGCAATTCACAGCTAGGTACGAGTTTGAATCTCAGTACTGTCAAGTGTGTGTGTGTGTGTGTGTGTGTATTTATTTCTCAGCAGTATCTTGAGTAGAGATAGTGCTGATTGTGTAGATAACAGAACACATTGTGGGGTGGTTATTGCATATATTGACATTGTTGACCTACTATATGTCACAATGTCCTCCTGACAAGGACGACAGAGAGGCTGTTGTAGATCCATACATCTACACGTGACATTCTTGATTAGTGAGAATTATAAGCAACTGATTAATTGTCCCGATAAGTCTCTACACCCATATCTCATACAGAATCACACTTTGCTAGGCAATAACCACTATATTGTCAGTTCCCCTTTATATCGCCTACTGATAGTAATCATGGTGTGAGTGTAGTTGTCTACAGAGGACATGGTGTCTTGCTCCATCCCTACAATAGTTAAAACATTGCTTACAGTGGCCCTTTGCAATGTTCCACACTGGATGCATGCAAGAACTGTTGGGTCAACAAATGTGCCCCACAAAGGAAATACCATGCCTATTAAACATGCCCCATATGGGCAGAAGCCACAAACACCAGTAAATATTTGTATCATGCTGTCTGTGTAGGTGCAGGAACAACTTCAGTGCCATGGCCAGTTCTCACCACATGACGATAGGAATGCCACATTGGACGATATCAACCATTCCACACAACATGTCCCAGACAACCCAGGTACACTTCCACACATCACAGAAGATGCATGTGGCACATGTGCACATCCCAGACACTGTCCATATTATGGACTAATGAACACATACATGGCAAGCATTGCTCAGCACTGGCCACCCACAATAATTACCCAGATAAGTGGATGGTGACTATAATACTCACCTGTGTAGGACACTCCAGGGGTTACACCCCTGGGCCACACTGCAGTCCATTGTCATGTGGACTGATGCCAAGGTATACCCTTTGCCTAGCCTTCTACAGCCATCTGGCACATACCACCACTACACACCTGTGAAGCAATGTACCCACGCATGCAACTACTGGCAGATCTTTGTGTGTGTGTGTGTGTGTGTGTGTGTGTGTGTGTGTGTGTGTGTGTGTGTGTGTGTGTGTGTGTGTGTGTGTGTGTGTCTGTAGAATAATGTTATGGAAGCCATTGTCACTCACCGGACCTCCCATTGGCCTACTGTAGCATGCCCTCTGATGTCTGTCACCTTCACATACCCATTGCCCATACATCAGCCTGATGATATATGTGCTGCACGTGATACCTGTGTCATACTGTACTGTATCAATGTCATTATCTAGGAATACCAATCCTGACTCTGCCAACTGTGATAATCTCTGAGTCTGCGAAAGACTGTGGTTGTGTCATCCTTGACATCTGCTGTTGTGGACAGTCACACATACTACCCCTAGCCTATCCTTCTGTTATCACCTTTGCTGATGCCACTCACCTTCAAAGGTACCTTTGGATAACTCTCCACCATTGATACTGTGTGGCACATGCAGTAACTGGATGTAACTGTCATCCCAATACATAGTCAGACAGGGGTTTGTATCCCTGTACAGGTAAGTGTGGGACACAAACATGCTTACCTGTTACTCTCCTACCACCACCTTTCTTACTGTGCCTCTGTCTCTCTCACTCCCTCTTTTCTGGATGTGGTAAAGTACACCTGCTCTGCTTAGGCAGCAGCCTGTGTGTTTAAATAGTGCTCATGATCAGCTGATGGCCTCTGCATGAATTGCTGTCCTCCACTAGCTGATTGCATGTGGAATAGCTGTGGTATCAGTCCCATAGACAATTGCATGGAAACACACTTCCACAACTGAGAACATCACGTGGGTGTTGGCCCTTTCCATTCATTGTGAGAAGGAATTCATGTTGGTGTTTATAAAACAGCATCACACAGGGAAGTGTGATTTACCACTCACAACATACACTGTGGAGACAGTGCAACAAATTGGAGGAGTATCTCCCAGACATACTGTAAGTATTACTCTTCTACATTTGCTTTATGTTGTTTGACAGGGTTTGTGGGGATATGGCTAGTGTACATGCAGTACTGTCTGTCATGACAGTGTTATATGTCTGAGTGAAATTCCACCTGTATGGGCAAATGCAGCATGGCCTGTGTATAGAGTCTTACATGTGTTGCGTTATTCACACAGGTGCCATGTGTACCTATGCTGTAGCATACCATGAGGATCACAGTTGGTACATAGTGACAGCCGTGCGAGTCACTGATACCACATACCTCAGAAGACATAGGTTACAACAAACCCTATTACACCAGTACATGTATGTGTTAATCACAGCAGCCACATATGTAAAATGTTGTACATATGTCATGCAGTAAGAAGCCATATGTTCATTGCACAATACCTTACTGACATAATACCTGGTAACATGCCAGTGAGATATCAGACTGCCAGACATGTATTGTAGAGTAGGGCATATATGTTAGTTTAACACCTGGACAGTTTGTCAGAGTGTGCACAGTACTGAGGTCTGTGTACAAATGCTGAATGCGTACAGAGTGTGTATTTTGAATATGTAACATGGCCTGTGTACAGGCTATGGTAGATGTCATTGTTCATGGCTGTGTTCTATCTGATATTGCATACTGCTTTTGTGTACAGTACCCTATTAGCATACATGTCTGTAGGGCCAGTCCAACAAATGTTCCATACCACAGGCAGGCATTGGAATACACTGTGTAGTGGGCCAGTATAAGTAGGGTTAGTGCATGAGTGGCACATGTGAGGATGGTGTTGATCACACAGTAAACATACTGTAATATTTACAATGCTTACCATATGCGACAGAGGCTGTGTTCAGAGTGGTTGTGGATATGTGCTACACAGTTGTATGTCACTCCATGCTGTGATATGCCTATAGATGAAGCTATATTTGCAAGTACATGTGTATGTCCCCATAGGACATGTAGTCCAGTGTTGTGGCAGTCTGCCTCTACCTGTGTGACATGCCTAGCAGCCCAGTGTACTTACCCAGTGTGATGTTGTGTCAGGATAGCTGTCAGATGTACTGTTGGCAGGCCACCATAGCTGTCGTCTACATCTGCTAGAGCAGTGGGATGCTGGTCAGATCTCTGACACTGACTAGTGGGTAGTGTGTGCGCCTGTGGGCTCTGCACCTGCAGCTATCATGTTCGAGGACAGACAGGGGTGTGTAAATCCATACACTGTGTTGGCTCATCCATGCCAGTATTGTCATGCTATCCCCATGTACAGGGCTGTAAACATCCACTGTGCCAGGCTTGGTCCACACATCTTGCAGTGCAGTGCATCATGTATACCACTGGACATACCACAGTGTGTCTGACTGTCCACATATATTGGACATATCTCAGCTAAATTCCACATGATCAGTATAGTGATATCTGTGCTACTGCAATAAGATGATCTCATGATGTCGGTCAGAAAATGATGGTGTACATGTCAATATCAGAAGTGACATCCCACACAACAAGTCTATTAAGAGGACCCCATTTACAGTAACCATGGTCTACATGCATGCCTGCAATACGTACATGACATCCTATTGCACTAAGAGGCTGTGAGTAATGGTGGGGAGGTACGACTCCACTACATGTTATGGACATATGTTATACATATAGAGAACACCCCTGCATTACCAGGCAATAATCCATACCACACATGTCAGCTACCTAACATGGACCAGAGCAGTAAAGGCAGAGGTGTGCCCATATTCAGAATGGATACCCACACTTGCAGGCTATTTGCTCAGCATAATGCATTTGTGATCATCCAAGGGCACCCAGCCATGGTGATGACCACAATTCAATTAGTAGCTAGCTAGAGATCCACCATCATGCACCAGCATTCACACTCCTCATGACATGATCATGGTACAGCCTAACACCATATTCATGGCCAATGTCGGATACTCCACATTGCAATGGTTAAACTACTCATGTACCAACTGTTCTGTTCAACATATGCTGGCATTCATGAATTCCAACTTCTTGGATCAACTAACACATACACACCCCATGGCCGGCAGTAACCTAGACCTGGTCATTGACAACATAGCCGATTGCTGTGCCACAGCAGAAGTGAATTCCTTTTTGGTAAGAACCAAACAGAAGCTAATCACCTTAAACATCCATATCCTGATTCCACACCCTTTAGGGACACCAGCAGAGACAATACCTCCAAGGACAACCTCATGCATCTTATGCAGATGTGGTAAACATCACTACACCCATGCAGATGGACGATGGAGGTAGGCATGCAGGATACAACACAAATACACTACATCAACATTTACACAAGTGCAGGTAAATTGCTATCTCTAACTGAACGTGGTTGCTATGATTCACACAAAGGAAGGCAATCATGTGGTCCCCTGCCATAAGAAGGATGTACAACAGCAAAATGTAACAGACACAAAGGCCGAGTGAAGTCTTGTGCTTGGGGGAACCCCTGGGCAGGCTCAGTAAGTAGCTGGGATCCCTCATATGATCCAACAGGCCTACATCTGACAATGGATTCACCACTGTTGCCAAGGACAACCACAAAGCAGTGTCTAGCTAAATCAGGGATCTCAGTGGCAATACTCACATCTGCTCTGAGTTACAGCAGAATGGCAGTATTAGTTAGAAGCAACAGATAATTCCAACATCCAGGCAGATGGGTTCATTGCACACATGACCCCCTCTTACCCCCTAAATGGCCCATCTGTACACCAGACTGATGCAAGGTTACTGTAATTACGGATGCACAGGTAAGAACCACACTCTCCAAAGCCAGTAACACAACATCCATGGGACAAGAAACCAACACAGGCTGCATTCTACACATACTACAGAACAAACCAGCACCCTCCCTAAGTACTGTGTTCAGTCATAGACTCAACCTAGGGTTTCTGCCTACTGAATGGCACAAAGCAACAGTCATCCCACTCCACAAAGGGTGCTCCACCATGTCAACTGGGAACTACCACCCAGTAGCCTGATAAGCCTGATCTGCAGGGACATGGAACATATCAACACTGAACCCATGGCCAATGTCACTGGTAATCTTAAAACCCTGGACTCCACCAATGATGGGTTTGTCAAAGACAGAGAATGCCACCTAAATTTGGTATACCTCTTTGAAGCAGTCATGAAAGTTGTAGATGAGGGCAAGGAGGTCAACACAGCCTATTTAGATCATAGCAGGCTTTTCTATACCATCCCACATGTAGGAATGTGTGTAGATATTAAAGGATCTACCTCTGTTCACAGAATATGTTTCCCCCAGAACTGCTTGGCAAATGCCAACATTCCACAGGTGCCATCTCATGGACATACAGTCCTTCACAGGTTGTAGATGTGTTATTGCTCTCCTTCATACTGTAGAGGAGTGCAGTAATACTGGGATTGTTATAACTCACTGGGTGTGCCTGTTGTGGACACATCCACTGTCATTGCAGTTACTGTTGCATCTATCCCCCCACATAGCTGTCTGTAATACTGTGCAGTGTATATTATCAGGTTGAATAGTTGTTGTTTACACCATTCACAGTAGTAGAGCACCTCACACCCTCCTAAGGGTAAGGCTTTGCCACCAGCAGTGGCACACTCATGTTACTGAGGTGAGGATCGCAGTAGAGTGGGGAAAGGGACATACACCCTGCTGTTAGCATTTTCAATGTCATTCAAACAGCATACCACATATATACCAACATGTGGTTGTGCCTATCCTGTCTTGGTGGGATTACATGGGCAACAGATGTGTTACCTGTATGGGAACATACCTCCATAAGTACAGTATTGTATCTGTACTGCATCCAGACCAAAGGCTCTGTGTGTTGTACCCAGCCATGTCATGTGTACCACCCACTACACTTACCAGTGTCCACTGTAGAAGGCCTGCTGACACTACTACACAAATCAGCCATGTGGCACATGGACAACCACAACACAATCATAACAGATAATGGTGTAAACGATACAACATTGTTAATAACAGCTATAATGCATCATGGCTGCACAGCTGCACATTCCAGGATGTTAGCATTTCACTTTACTGCTGACAACATACTACACAGCATTCCATTGCTTCACTGTTGTACAGTCACCCTGTGCAGAACCATGTTAGCCTGTCCCTGCATCAATGTTACGGATGACAGAATGTGTCACAGGTATCATCATATGCACAGGGTGTGTTGTTGGTTTTCCAGAGGTCTAGGCTGAGCAGTACAATGGACAACATGTGTTTGTGTGTGTGGGCTGAGTAGTGTTATGGGCCAATTGTGATGGCGTGTGTACAGGTATGTGGTTGCCCTAGGTTTGTTGTTGATGTGTGTGTGTCTGCATGTACACAGTTCCACCATGTAGCTGCCCTATAGGGGGATTTGAGAGACAGCTGCAGACTGTACCTGTCAGGCTTTGCAATTCACTGTCTCTGGCCAAGGACATGGGAACTGTGCCTGGCAGAGCTGCCACAGGCACTATCAGGTACAAGGCCAGATAGAGTACTGTCCCCCGAGGTTGACAAATGTCTACTGGATCCAGGTCCCTCCTGGGACTAGCCAGGGTCACATGCACATGGCCTGCTGCAATGGTCTGTGGACAGGACCCCCCCTCCACAGTGCTGGGGCTGGCACTGCCACTACGAGAGCGGCTCTGACTGGCCGGATGTCCGCAGTGAACTCCAGCTGCTGATGTTGCTGGCATACGTCTACATGGCCGTCGCAACCTCCCGCCCTCTCCTGATGCATGGACATGATATTGTTGATGAGATTCAATGTCTCACCCCATCGTCTATTCATGACCTCGGTGAAATTACGAATGGCACCTGCTAGGTCATGGATGCTGTCATTTACAGAGGTGTGATAAGCCCTCTGCGCCCTTAGACCCTGTCTGTGCATCTGTGACTCCATGACAGCCTGGAACATGCGTGTGGTGGATATACATGTGGCACGTCTGCCAGGGGCATGATGACCAGCAGTGCTCCGATGAGCACCCCTGAACATCTGCCTATGTGGTACCTCGCCGGACATTGGCTATGGCTGCTGTGTCCTGACACACATGCCATGGATATCACACTGTCCTGGCCAATGCCAACTGTAGACTGTCCCTCAGCCAATGCCAACTGTAGACTGTCCCTCAGCTAAGGACAACAGTGATGAGGTATGTAGAGACAGTGTGACTGTGTGCGTGGATGGGGTGGATACTTGTGGGATGTCAATTGGTGGCCCAGCGTCAGCCACTGACAATCCCACCTGTGCCTCAACACACCTATCCTCATGGTCACTGTCTGTATCAGTGACATCAGATTCCCTGTGGGAGGGACCCAGCCCCACCTCGCCACCTGTGAGGGGAAAACAGGAAATAGACTGTAAGACCTGTACATCACTGCTTAACAGTACATACGCACACACACACACACACACACACACACACACACACACACACACACACACACACACACATGAACATGCACACACACGCACACATGCACAGACATGCAAACACCCTGGAATTGTAACACAATAATGGACTTTACCTGTGTATAGACAAAGTCCCTACTTAATTGTCTGTAGTCCCCCATCCAGCATCAGACTTGAATAATTACAGTAACTGATGCCAATCACTCAGGTATAATTCATCTCATAGCTCAGACATAAGATCACAACACATGACCTGCTATTCCATTACCTCTTTCCCTTGTTTAGGGTCTGTTTTGTCCAGGACACCTTATTGTCATCTGGGTAACACCCTGCTGTGATCCACATGTGTTGAGAATGGCTGCCATTTGATATTGGCTACAGCAGTCAGTCAATGATGTTAAATACAGGGGTGGCATATGTAATTGTTGTTCAATAGCTACATGATCTGTTGCAATGACTACTGTCTATGTGGAGTACATTACAATATGGAAACACTCTGGTGTAGTCTAATGGTTCCTCACTGCATCTGTACTGCTGCATACATGGGTTTACCTTCACATTTCTGCTGCTTGTAGTTAAACCAGTATCCCTGATGTGTGGTATTACCTCCCTATGCATCTTTCCAGCTGTAGACACTCATATATTTTCGTCTGTACTGTAATTGCAGTTCAGACATGTATTCCTGGTGTCTAATATGTCTGTCTATGTCCATCTAATGCATGACTCCTAAGGGAATCTGACAGGTATGAATGACACCACACACACACACACACACACACACACACACACACACACACACACACACACACACACACACACACACACACATTTGCAGACATGGACACACACACAGACATACACACACACAGTTGCATACATGTCAACCTATTCACTCCACCAGAAAGCACCTACAGACAACTCCAGCACCCCCTAACACACACAATATCAGGTGATGGTGCACTACATTATCACACACAGACCTGTAATTGCACACATGTCAGCATGCTGGACATGTGGTGCTCACCAGCATGCAGCGCAGCTGTAGTCAATCTCTGTTACCAACATTATACATGGCCGTGATGCATGGCTTCTGTTAGTAGGTGATGGCCCTCCCCTTGGAACACACTGCACCCATGTCCACAGCACTACTGTACATCTGTTCAGCACCCTGGTATGTACTGTACACCATACCTCACAGGTGTACACACCATTGCAGGATGTGTATCTGTGTGTCAGTTATGTTTCCTCTGCTGCTCACAGCCTCTGTGTGTTTGTGGATTGTATGTGGATGCATATGGTTTGTGAATGCCTGATGTGTATTCACATATGTCATCATCTGTGGTGCATGTATGAATGACAGAATACCATTAGACTGACAACAGACACACTTTACTGTACCTATGGTGAGTGTACCGACCATTATTGACATGGCACCCTCTTCCCTGACATGCCATGGTGCAACACTATTGCATATGTCAACACTACATATACCTGATATATGACATATGACCTAGGCATTCAATTGCATTATGAACCATATGTGTCAGTTGTGCAGATGCTGATTGGGATGCATACCGTTTGTGAGTGCATATGTGTTCACACTTATATCATGATGGTATGCAGCAACAACTGCTATGTGTACTACTGCGGTCACAATACCTGGCAGGGATATAGTAGCATGGGCCATCATCATGAGCCAGTAGTTGATTAGTCAGCCCTGAAAATGTTCCCCAAACCTGCATGTTTGCATGCTAAACACATGCACAGCCCTTGAAGGTCACACAGTACCAACACTAGTGCCATGGAGTCAGGGTTATGTCTGCCACACTTCATGCCCTTGACTGTGTGCATATACAAGCATTCTTAGTGGGTTTGTCTCTCCCCCCTGTGGTGCACTGTTGTGTTTCAGGATGGCACACCCTCACCATCTCCTGCCGCATTCAAAATGCTCAACATCTGTGGCCTACACATGTGTGTCATATTGCAGTATCTCAAACTAGGAACACCGTGTGTACTGGCATATTCCCTGCCAATGCATGGCAAGCCTGCAGGTGTATAGTGGCACCAGCACAGTACAGATGGGGATGCCATCCCTGGGTTGGGGTGAGGTGTGGATTGTGCAGAAAATGTATCATGACTGCTACTTTCTGTACTTCCCCAACATGGTGCTGGTACATCAGAACACATTGCAACACATGGCTTTGGCAATGTCCCACCATTATGCAGATCAAATCTGTAGTGAGCCCTGGCTGATGTTGCCTGTGGTACACATAGGTTCATAGGTGAGTACTAGTCTGTTGGTCCTGGGGCCTACATAAGCCTAGCCACAGGGGTTCTCAGGCATGCACCACCCAATAATGTTATTACCCTGTGCCCTTGTCAGGCTGTGGCACAAACAAACTACCCAGGGTGAGTTCCCCATTTCCCATTCAGTTGTCAAGTGTTATTGTAAAGAGGGCCAATGAATAGCATTGCATGACATGAATGGGTAGTCTATTCCAGAGTGTGGAAATTCCCCAGGAGAGGACCCTATCCCTCCAGTATGTTCTGTTTAATGTGTGGATGAGGTTTAGGAACATGGAGTATGTGTTTGCAGAGGGATTTGGATTTCCTTATGTGCAGCATGTTCAACTGCTCTGTGTATGACATAGTTGTGCATGTTAGGCAGATGTCACCTGTGCCTGGGCAATGTGCACTGGAGTGTAGCCACAGTTGTCTGAGATGGTCTGTGCATTGCATGTGTTTGAGGCTGGTAATACCATTTGTGAGGTGTGTGCTCTGTCAGTGAACATGTACAGCATGCATTATTGGTAGGTGTGTTAGATGTGTACATGGCCTAAACCTTAGCTATGACATGCACAGTGTATTGCCAAGCATGACCTTAAACCATACTCACTGGCATCAGGATGCTGCCTTGCTGGTATCTCAGAGGGACCTAAATTGGGATGAGATAGAGTTGATGTCAGTGGCCACAGTTGTGGCATTGCTACAGGGTGGGTGCAGTATTACAGTAAAACAACAGTCGAAGTCCACAATACTACAGATTATGCACAACTGATTATCAGTACTACACAGCAGCAGACTCTATTTCTCACATTTGCCAGCTCTACCTGTACAGATGTATAAGCAACAGTGGTCTACTGATATGCCCTGGGACCTTACCTGCACGCTCCATGTCTGGTGTGTGGGTAGCACCCACCTCCATGATGGTATGTCTGTAGCTCTTGTGGGTGGGCAGGTGCCACCAGGCTCATGAGCAGCTCCTCGACTCTGGTGAGGGGGATGGATGTTATGGCACCCCCTGTTGCGAGGTGGTCACCCCGCACAGCAGCAGCATGGTAACGTACATGGTGGAGCAGGTCACTACAATGATGGCAGACCCGCTCATAAGTACAGCTGTGCATGCCGACATCATACCCTGTGGACTACATCATTCCACATGGCGGTGCACTCATGCTGATCATGGCTTGTCCTGGAGAAGAGCAGCTGATAATGCTGGATGAGGCTGTTGATTATGATGTCATCCTCAGCGGCATTGTAGGCTGTATTCCTTGGATGTGCCATTGCTCTGAAAGACATAAAGATAACAATATGTCTGAGCAACTCATATTGCACAGTTACCATAATACAATACACATATCTGTCTCCCACCACCATATCAGCTCCAACTAAATGTTCACACAACGCAAGTGGTATGGCTCCAGTTCATCTACCATTGGGACATATATTGTACCACTCTTTCTGCTATGTGTTTGTAGACATGCTCCCTCTGGAGAAACAAGAGTTGCTGGCCTATTACGGAGTATTTCACCTGCATGCCATTGTCACTGCCACTATGTTTCCACATATGCATGTGGTATTCTTGCTATGTGATTGCTACACATCTGCCATTTTGTGTTATTGGGGATATCTATGCATGTTATTGGACATGTTCTGGGATTGTGTGGACTATTTCAACCCACATATGTTTCATGACAGTGACACAATAGTATGTGTAGGGGATATTTGCCAGCAGGAACACCTCCCCCACCTAATGTGGACATGTTAACAGGCCACATCACATCCGTGACCCACCATGGAACCTCATTATCTAATAGTCCTGCACTACCTTTATTTGGAACCACCTCAAGGGATGTTGTCCCCCCCCCAAGGAGCACACGCAGATGTATTTCTGTCACCCACACTTAGGTCCAGGGTCTGGTGCATAGGGAGCTCCACAGAGACATGGGGTATTTGCTACATCACCTGTAGTCAAGCAGTACACATACACAGGTTAGGCATGCTTGATCCTCCTGCTCAGCCCACAGCCCAGGCACCTATATGACCATGTAGATGCTGTCATGACTGTCTATGGGTGGGCACCTTGGTCCCTTTGTTCCCATATGGGGGCTCAATGGCCTCCAAATTCCAAATGAAACTACCCATCCACAGTGTTTACCCACCATATGTGTCATATACCAGCCCTGTATACTGCCTTTTTTGTCATCCAACGAAACCTACATACCAATATGTGTCTACTACCCTTCACCAACATAGATATCTGACCTTCTCAAACAATTGCGATGTGTTCCCAACATGGGTTACACACCACACTCCACAGTCCATTTTGTAGCCATGTACTGCTGTGTAGATATGTTGTGTATTGATTTGTGATGGTCTCTCACACATGTCATGGCAGGGGACATGTATTGTATATATATATATATATATATATATATATATATATATATATATATATATATATATATATATATATATATATATATATATATATATGTGTGTGTGTGTGTGTGTGTGTGTGTGTGTGTGTGTGTGTGTCAGTAATATGTATTTGTGTGTATGTGTGTGTTTGTATATATATATATATATATATATATATATATATATATATCAATCAAAGAACTCAAAAGCAGAGTAACACTGCAAGAAGGCACAACATCCAAACATGAAAATCCAAGTATTAAACTCCTTTATTGTACAATGGTAAGCGCTTTCACGGTTCAACAAAACCACTTCATCACACAAGGAATGATGAAACTAAACACCTTATATACATACACAATAAAATCAATTAAAATTCCCTACAAAACTCTTAAAGGGACATGAACAAAAATCAGCCCTTGCCTAGCTTCTTCATTTTCAATACGGGCTTGACAGATACCAATTCATTCGAGCCATATTGTTTATGTGCTGCAAGTCTAAAAATCACTGTAGTTCAATACTTTCAGTATTACGCACAATGGGGCCTAATCTATTAAATTTATGCATGACATGAAGAACTTGAAAAAGGAACCTATGGTCATATCCATATTCTAATGTGTGTTTGGCCAATGCACTATAAGTAAAAGATTTCCTAGTGCAATCGTCATGGTCCCTTATTCTTATTCTCAAAGACCGATTAGTTTTCCGCACATAAAAATGGAAACATGTAACACAATGAGCCACATAAATTAAATCAGTAGTATTACAATCTGCCCAACGTCTCAGTTCCCATAATTTACCAGTGGCTGGATGTTTAAAAAAATAGCTTCATCAACGAACTCACAGAAATTACAGGAACCACACTTGTGTATTCCTGTAGCCACTAAAAGCGCTTTGTAAAACTTAGGATAGCACAAACATTGCTTCAAACTTTTTATTTTTAAAGACAAACTTAGGTTCATGTCCCACTATATCACTAGTTTTAGAATCAGCCAACAAAATTTGCCAGTTGTCAAAAATCACCTTTTTTATATTGTCAACATCGCTCAAAAAAGATAACACAATAGGTAATCTATCCCCAACCATGTATTTAGTATTAAAATCACCTGATACAACTTGTGCAGGCAACCTGTCTGAAAAAAACGGCTTAGCTCGCCCACTGCGCTCAACCTGTACTTTATTAAAAGCTTTAGAAATTTCATATGAGAAATATCCTCTCTGTATAAAAGCATCATGTAAATATTTTTGAAGCAACTTTTGTGCTATCCTAAGTTTTACAAAGCACATTTAGTGGCTGCAGGAACACACAAGTGTGGTTCCTGTAATTTCTGTGAGTTCATTGATGAATCTAGTTTTTTTTAAACATCCAGCCACTGGTAAATTATGGGAACTGAGATTTTGGGCAGATTGTAACACTACTGATTTAGCTTATGTGGCTCATTGTGTTATATGTTTTAATTTTTATGTGGAGAAAACTAATCGGTCTTTGAGAATAAGAATAAGGGACCATGACTATTGGGGTTCCTATTAGAACCTCGAATGCTTGAAATGTCGAACGTCATATGGTCGACACCATATGATTGACATTTCAAGTGTTCGAAGGTTAAGCATAACGGCTACATTCAGTGCACAATGGGAGAATTTCCCTTTTCTGCACTGAAGTGCAATCTCGGAGTTGGTATATTTAAGTAGGGGGGGGCGCAGGGGGGCTTTCCCCCCTGCCTGCACCGTTAAGGTAAGTTTCTTTTTAGTTTTTTGTTTTTTATTATACATTTGAACTTTCGAACTTCGATCATATGTTGTCGAACATATAGGATTCGAAGTTTTGAAAGTTTGATTATATAATATAGACCCGACTATTGCACTAGGAAATCTTTTACTTATAGTGCATTGGCCAAAAACACATTAGAGTATGGATCTGACCATAGATTCCTTTTTCAAGTCCTTCATGTCATGCATAAATTTAATAGATTAGGCCCCATTTGTGTCTAATACTGAAAGTAATGAACTACAGTGGATTTTTTAGACTTGCAGCACATAAACAATATGGCTTGAATGAATTTGTATCTGTCAAGCCCGTATTGAAAATTAAGAATCTAGGCAAGGGCTGATTTTTGCTCATGTCCCTTTAAGAGTTTTGGAGGGAATTTTAATTGATTTTATTGTGTATGTATATAAGGTGTTTAGTTTAATCATTCCTTGTCTGATGAAGCGGTTTTGTTCAACCATGAAAGCGCTTACCATTGTACAATAAAGAAATTTATTCTTGGATTTACGTGTTTGGATGTTGTGCCTTCTCATAGTGTTACTCTGCTTTTGGGTTCTTTGATATTTTATCTACAGACTGTCTTGCTTTGCCTTGTTGGGAGACTTTTGGATACATATATATATACATATATATATATATATATATATATATATATATATATATATGAGTCTAGGACACATGCTCGACTAGCGTGTCTGAATCACAGAACACCGAACACACATACACGAAAGAGCTTATCATCAAAAAGCGCTTCAGTGTATGTGTATTTCAAAAAAAAAAATCTACGTTTCTGCAGGGGGGCTTCTCCCCCATGCACCCCTCACACCCCCACTATTTTAATATTCTCACTCCGAGATCGCACTACGTTGGGGAAAAGGGAATTTTCCCTTAGCCGCACTGTAGTCCGACAGACACACATACACGGAAGTGCTTGTCGATGTTAAGCTCTTTCGTGTATGTGTGTTCAGTGTTTTGTGATTCGGACATATGCTAGTCAAGCATGTGTCCGGATCCCATAGATATTATCTATATGTGGGGTGCATAAAAACATCTGGTCCTCACTCTTGTAACTCTCTTTTCTTCACAGCTGAACTGTTTTGCTTTGCTGCAACACAGATAGGTGTAACATGTGAACACAGACTAACATTAGGGGGGTATATATGGTGACAGATTGTAGATAAGCATATTTTACAGCTATGGCAGTTGTGCATGCTATGTTACACATTAACATGACTGTCCTGCAGGTGTTGTGCTAAGACACCCATGTGTCTATCATGACAGTATTAATACCACCACCAGCCATTGGCCACAGTAATGGACAGAACACAGATATCATGGGTCACATACTTGTCATTCACTGCTGATCTGCACAGTTGACAGGTATGTCCCACTGCCCACAGGGACAGACAGTATTGTCCAGAGCAGTTGTTGAGCAGAACATCATTACAGGAACTACTGATGGCACATATAAATCATTTCACATTATACGTCCTATTATTCTATTCCAAATACTACATGCAAGTAAATACATATATGTTTCATATACCTTTTATGTTTTTTTTTTTTTTTGCTGTAACAAATCCCTGAGCTTTGTTATTTGTTTGTAATTTATGTTTTTTTTTCATCTCTCTCTCTCTCTCTCTCTGTCTCTCCAGTAGAGTGATACTACACATGATCAGGTGATGGGCTCTGCACCACTCAGTGTCCACCAGTTGCTAATTGCATACAGCCTGCTGTGTAGAACTTCAAATAACCACTGTCATGACATCCTAGTACTATAAATTGCTGACTTATGTGGGTGTTGTCCCTTCACCTTTCCAGTATGGAGGACATCCTTCCTGTGTGTAGACAGCAGTGTTACAGACAGCAAGTAGTAATACCTCTTACAGCAGAACCTGCAGACACAGGCAAAATACACATTTGGATAAGGTTCCAGACCTACAGACAGGGTGAGTAGTGTTGTTATGTGCATTGTATCTTGCTGGTCTTACAAGGTTTCTGTGTACATGGTAGTTTAGTATGGAATGTAGTCTGTCTGCATAGCTCTCAACTGTGGGCCTATCCATATGATAGCCAGAGGATTGCCTGTTAGATTTTGCCTGTGCACCACACAGGTCTTGTCCCAGATATATCAGTGGCATTCTTTCTGTTGAGTGCTATCAGTACATGGCTACATCCATTTGTATTTTGATGTCATATTCCTGCATAAGGGTATGTTGCAATAAATTCTGTAACACCAGCAATTTCCAGGGTGTGTAACAGCAATATTGCAAATATGGCCGTGTGTTCCTGCCTCTGTCCTATGCATATATGCCAGTCTTTGTCCTGCTGTGATTCAGTAAGGGGCTGTTAGGTAATGGCCTATCATTATTTACTACTAGCATTACTGTTATCATCCCAGTCATGTCATGAACTCCCACAACTGTTAAGCAAGGTCCATATATATGGGGGCAACAGCTGGACAACACATATGTGCCCTTGCACATTCCAGAGGTCAGTGTGTGGCACACAGTGTTCCTTGCCCTTGTACAGCCTTTTATGGTGGGGGTGTTCAATGCCATTAACCTAGGCTGTGACACCTTTTCAGGGATATAAGTGTTAAAACTCATTGAGGTGTATGGCTGTACACTTTCATACATTCCTCCTTGGGAACAGTGGTGGGCTACAGCTTACAGTGTTACACAAAGTTCAGTCACTCAGTGTGATAGTGAGATGTTAGGTTAAGCAATGCGATGTACGAGATACAGTGACATTACCACAACTACTACATTTCCCTCTAGGGCTTGATTACAGGCTGTAAATGGAGGCTGCTGACCTACATCTGTGATTGTTGATTGTATCTCATCTTGAATGCTAATTTTTTTAATGTTGTACTAATTGCAAGCCTCAGCCTGGACAGTATAGTATGTTATATATCCACAGTGCTTGCATCTATTGTTTTGTGTGGGCCTTGCATTCATCATTGAATATGTATTTGAAAATCTATGTGCTGTCACAAATGGCATACATTATTGTATTGTACACAGATTAAAGGTTTTCTGAGTATGCAAACCTGTGTGTGGTGTCCTAAGCTTTGAATTGTGAGTGGGTATATGTTGACTGTTACGTATTCTCATTTGTGGGAATGGTTGCCACACTACACTTTTCACAGGTGCCACTTACAGGGTTATGTGTCTGGGATATAATGTGCGCCCAGTACGTCTACAGTACTTCTATAGATGTATGACTACTAGTAAGTTTTGTCTGTGTATATGTGTGTGTGTGTGTGTATATATATATATATATATATATATATATATATATATATATATATATATATATATATATATATATATATATATATATATATATCAATCATTTATCTGTAGATATATTTCTATATATATGATATCTCTCTCTCTCTCTCTCTCTCTATATATATATATATATATATATATATATATATATATAACTTCTGTAACTCAAAACAAAAATGTGAAGAAACCACACCAAGCCGAAACTGTTGCTTAGCGCTTTCGTTCGTTTATTGTTACATCGAACTTCTTCAGAGCTTATAAGCTCTGAAGAAGTTCGATGTAACAATAAACGAACGAAAGCGCTAAGCAACAGTTTCGGCTTGGTGTGGTTTCTTCACATTTTTGTTTTGAGTTACAGAAGTTTTTGATTTGTATCTGAGATTTTCTTCTATAGTTTAGTCGGTTGTTGTTTCATATATATATATATATATATATATATATATATATATATATATATATATATATATACACATATGTGTACATATACGTCTACATGAATATACATGTATATATATATGTGTGTGCATATCTGCAGCATTGTAATGTGTAGTCCTGACATTCCCTACAGTCGAATTACTTGTCTGCATGATATGTTACAGATATTGCCCTGACTTTTTTACAGTTTTATTTACTTACTGTTAAACCATTGTAGCTGTGTTGTGGGGGGTCCTGGGGTCAAGAGCTGCATGTGCTGGATATTGCATTGCACATCATATCTGTTACAGCTGTGGTGTGGGGGATCATAGCAGTAATCACCAGGTATCCCTCATATGAGCCTCCCACCCCCCATTAACAGTGCATATGGTCAGTTATTTTGTGGTGGAGTTTCCGGTTCTTTTTCCTATTTGGAGATGCAATACACATATCTATCCGTATATATGTATATCTATATATATCTCTAAATATATGTGAACATATTTATCTATCTACCTATATACCATTAATGTGATATGATTTATGTGTGAGTCATACATTTATATGTAGCTGTGTATTTCTCTACATTTACAGATCTATAACTGTCCATATGTCCATACATGTTTGGCTCACAATTTTGGCCTGTCTCACATTCATCTGGCCAATTGACATGGATGATGTCAGGAATGAGGTCAGTCAGGAAGGATGATACATTAGCGTTTCAGACTTCATGTTGTTCAGACTATGTTTATTACAGCAAATCACTGTTTAACTAGCAATGTTTTACATGTATAAGAACAATATTTCACATTTATCCCAATTTGTACCCCAATTTTGTCACACTGTGTCCAGAATGTTTGCAATAAGAGTTTGAGTGTTATGATATTAGTACAATTCCCCTTATGCAGATTCACTGTGCTGCATAATATGTCGAGAATACTTGGGATTTATGTATAGCTGACATGGTGTAGTGGTAATTCACTATGATTGTGGCATGCAGGGTCTTGGGTTCGAGCCTTCCAGTGGCTGTTAATTTTGTTGCTGGGTAGAACAAGGGCGGTGGGATACAGGGTGATTAAGGCACTTTTAAGCAGTTGTAAGCATGTTTGCACAACGGTAAGCATTTCCAGCTGCAGGTAACATCCAGTTACACCAGGTTAGCCTTGAAATTGCTTACTTTGTGTACACAGTACTTACCGTCAAGCACACAAACCTCTGGTTACATATGCTTAAAGATAGTTTGCGTCAGATTTGCTTAACCTGTATGCTCATTGCTCACCTCCGCGCATATGGCCTTAAACTCGTTTACTAGTGCTGACATATGCTTACTACTGCTTATTGCTGTTTAACCTAACTACTGCTTTATGCATTATAATACTGGCACCTCACATGTGCATTTACTGCAGTACTCCAGTTTATATATATATATATATATAGATATGTTATTTCGTGGGTTATGCAACATACATATTACTCATAATGTGCTTTGCCATGGGAAATAGTATGTCTCAGTTCCTTTACTCTTCCCCCCTCCTTTCTTGCTTACATCCACAAGGCGGTCCCATTAGAATGGGTCCATCCAACCCTACATGCCTCGGTCCTTAATGTCATACCCATCATCCCCCCCCCTCCCATTCCTCCTCCATAGCAATCATCCTTCATACAGGTTCCAGCCAAATCTAACCACACCACTATACATTGCCCACTCTCCACTTCTCGGGACTCATCACGTAAGTTGTCTTGACCCATAGATCTTCAGGCTTCCCAAACATTTAGTCTGCAAACATATGTACCCTTCTTTGCTTGCCTTTGAGGCATGGTATGTTACTCTGAAGACTCTTTTTAGCAAAATTTCTGTGGTCAACCCACCAGGGATGAACATGCATTTGTTTCAAGATTATACTTAGCTGGTTGATACTTTTTCGCCCACTAGTAGTATCCTGCCAGTAGTCTGGGAAGCAGCGTTGTGCAACGCTTAGTGGTGCTTAATATTTGATTTGCATGATATTTGCCTTTTGACATTGATTTCTTCTTCACTACATGTTATATATGGGTATTGTATCCTTGATTCATCTGTACGTACACTGTATAGAGTCCTGGGAACTTCAAGACTTTATTACAATAACACCTCACATCTGGACTTACTGCAGTACTCCAGTTCACATATTTATACAGTTCACATATTTATGTTATGTAGCAGGTTATACAACATAACACTGCATATAAATTCCTTTCACACGTTCAGCTTAGTTTTCCTATGGTGAGGATTTGTTTGTTGGAACCTTATTCTTACATAATCCTGTGATGGCTTAGTGGTTAACTACAGTGACTGTAGTGTAGAGAGTGCTTGGTTCACATCCTGCAAAGGCTGGTTACTTTTTTTCTGGCCAGAACAGCAGCTGATGCATACAGAGTGATTAAGGCACTTTTAGGCAATTGTAAGAGTATTTGCGCTGGTTTGCGCAAAGGTAAGCAATGCTAATCTCTACATATGCTTAGAGACAGCTAGCTTCAACACTGCTTACCCTGTGTGTGCATTGCTTACCCCTGTGCAAATGGGCTTAAAGTCGCTTAATAGTGCTTACATATGCTTACTAATGCTTATTGGTGCTTAAATATGCTTACTAGTGCTTTATTCATTATGACATTGCCACCTCATGTGTGTGTTTAATGCAGTACTCCAGTTCACACACACACACACACACACACACACATATATATATATATATATATATATATATATATATATATATATATATATATACATATATATATATATATATATATATATATATATATATATGTTATTTAGCAGGTTATGCAACAAAAAATTTGGTCATTACATGCTTTACCATGGGAAATGGAATGTACTGCAGTGGGACTCAAACCGGGATTGACTGCTCGTGAGGCGAATGCTCTGCCCACTACACAAATGCTGTACTGCTTCATTTGCATATATCTTGCTTTTTATTCTCTTTTTGCTGTTTAAGCTACATTAACCGTAGCTAAGCAATGGGCAAACCCTCGCACCTATGGTTAAACTCCGTCTGTTTCATTAAAAAAGAATATTTGTTTTATATGTTGTTTATTCAATATTGCTTTTATACATGTGAGAGGATGTTGCTGGGGGTATGCGTACATGTATGGGCAGTCTTACTCATTGTTTACTACCTTTCTGCAGTCCTTCATTGCAGGGGCGTATATATTCTGAGAGCTCTGCTCTCAGACATACCCCCTGCACTCATACATGCTCCGTGTAGGATTAGGAGCTCAGGCAGCTCACCTTCATTAATATGCGTGGCGCGCTGTCATCATGCTCCTAAACTGGCTCTTCCATGCAGGACTAAGCTAGTCCTGCGTGGAAGATTAGTGAATCCGGGGGAATGATTATTTAAAGGAGTACCTCAACAGGGGCATTGTCCCAAAACGGTTAAGGGTATATAAATTTCCAAATAACAACATAAATTCTGATATTTTTGATTAACTAATTGAAGTTTTCAACCAATGTAGTTTAGATGTTGTTAAACATTATTACATAGAATGAGATTGCTATGGGCAATTTAAACTCACAGATAGAGAATTTAAATAAACATGCTATGGGTGACATGATGTTTACATTGAGGCTGAAAAATCAAAATACTATAACATTTTGGAGAATGTGGACAAGAAATGTTCATTGGTGGTTAAAATAAAAATTAAGAAGTTAAACAGGGATATTTCAGAATACAGGGATAAAAATGTTACCCTATACCAAATAGGGGTATAAGTATGGTGCACACTAATGACAGTGGAGGCTCCTATACAGACTACCCTTTGAATGGTGGCCATCTAGGTGATGAAGACCCTCAGGGGCAGAAGATTTCCCAAAGGTCTGAGAGACTAAGGAATCAAAATTTACACTACTACAACCACAACCAATCCTTTCATGGAGGAAACAGGGGGATGGTCGTGGAAGAGGTAGATTCTGATTCTCTCTCACACATTGTTACAGTTGATGGTTTTAAACACACTTATGGAGGTTACCATATTTTTAACTACAGTAACATCACTTTTACTATTGAGCAATTTAACCTTTTTTCAAAAGGTTTTAATTTTGTACCCAACAGAAGGTGTGACTTGATGAAACTAATTTTGGATCTTAAAACTTTTGTACGTAAGGTCAACTTAGAATTGATATTTAACAACACCTGTGGTCCTGTTAAGAGTGACAAGCCTCAGAGAAGAAGTGTCATTAACCCTCCTTTGCACCCCCAGTTGGCCAATTATGAGGCTGTTGTTGAAAGGGAACTTAGGACCACAATGCCTACACACAAATGCAGGTTTAATCCTAGTAGAGAGGAATGGGCTGTTGTTGAACATTTGAGGAGAGACAAGAACACATGGGTTATGAAACCTGATAAAGGGGGAGGTACGGTTATTATGAACTCAATCAACTATGAAGCTGAAATGTTGGACCTTTTGGGTGACACCTTTATTTACACTCATGTGTCAATGAATGAAATCAGTATTGCCCATCAGAAGATTGATTTACTACTTCAGGATTTACTACTCGAAGGGCTTATTGATTTGGAGACACACAATTACCTTGTTGACACTAGGCCTAGAGTGCCTAGCATTTTTGGTATCCTCAAGGTCCATAAGGACCCTACCAACCTTCAGACCCATTGTTTCAGCTGAAGGTTCCAAAACTGCCCCTCTGGGTAAGTATGTAGACCTAACACTTAAAGCTGTGTGGGGAACTGAGAATGAGATCCTTAAAGATTTGTGGGAATTTCTCAGGTGTATTGACCACAACTTAAACACTGAGAGTATGTTGTTTGTCACTATTGACTTTAAGGATCTCTTCTCGGTTATTCCCCATGAGATAGGTCTAGAATGGCTGGAAGAAGCCTTGGTAGAGAAGGGTGTTAGTTCTCACCATTTACATGTGAGTTTATGTTTGATGGAGACTGTGTTGAAAAATAATTTTCTTTTTTTTGCTGGTGAATTTTTTCAACAGGTTACAGGTGTGGTGATGAGAGCTCATTGTGCTCCGATCTATGCCAATATTGTCTTATCATGGTGGGAAAGAAAGTATGTGTTGAGTTCTGAGTTTAGGGGATGTTGGTCCTTTTATAAGAAGTTTTTGAACGATATCTGTCTTTTTTGGACAAATACCGAGGACCAACTTGTGAGATTTATGGACTTTCTTTGTAATACCACTAATTTCTTGGCATTTACCCACAAGGTTGCCCATGATAGAATGGACTACCTTGATGTGAGTATTTACAAGCTTGACCAAGGATTTAAATCCACCGTTTACCGTAAAGAGACCTTCTCCTATTCGTGCTTAGATTTCAATAGTGCACACCCTTTACATCAAAAAATAGGGATTGTTAAGGGGCAATTCATTAGGGTGAGCCATTTGACTTCTAACAATGACAACTTTGAACTTGAATGTGATATTTTGGAAATATATTTTTATGAAAGGGGATATCCCCAGCATTTGGTGAAAAAGCTTAGGGGGGAAGTACTATCCAAGAGAACGGATCTCTATTTTTCCTTGTTAGGGAGGGGCTCATCAGGGACCTCAATTATTAAACCGGTGGATTTCGGTAAACTGATTAATAGGATTTTTCCCATGGATTTTGGGGGTAATGCACCTTTTGTGAGATACACTATCAACAGGGAATGGGAGAAATTTCTTAACTTCATTGATTTGAGTACCTTGGGAAAAGAACCCTTGAACTTTGTATTTAGGAAAGGTAGGCATCTAAAGGACCTGTTTGAGTCACATACATCTGTTAGAGATACTAAACATAAGACATTTGGTACCTTCAAGTGTGGTGCCTGTGCACAGTGTGTGCATATTGTTGACTGTGACAAAGTACACATTCAAAGTAGGGGGAGAGATGTAATTAGTAGCGCCTTTTCCAACTGCAATGCCAATGGAGTTGTTTATTTGGCTTCCTGTTTATTATGCCAGGCATTTTATATAGGGAAAATGGAGCGCAGGTTGAGAAAGCATATATATGAGCACTACTATGACATCAGGACATGTAATGAGAAAAATGCCTTGTATAAGCATACCCTGACTTGCACAGGTGCTAATTTTGTATTCTTTGTGGTTGAGCAAGTTCCTATGGACATTAGGGGTGGCCCTTGGGAGGCTCGCCTTGAGTACTGGGAACTTTTTTGGCAGGTTACCCTTGATTCTGGGAGACCACCTAGGCTCAATGAGTACATTAGCATTGCTCCCCTTTTAAAGCTCAGAGCAGCTAAACTGTGATTACTTGTAACCTATTGGTTAAAATGTGCACTAACATCAAATTATACTAAACCTGTATTGCACTGTAAACTTACATTGTGCTTTTACATAGATTCAGTACAACAGTTAGGTATTGATGCTATATGGTTACAGCAGTTTATGCTTTTTTATTGTTATAGTGATATTCAGTTGGTTTAACATAAATTTACATTTTATATATGTGGTTTACATTTTGGCCACCAGATGGTAGTATTTACACACATTTTAAACCATTACATGTTCTACAAAATATTTCTATATAAAACTTTTTAACTGAGTTATTTATTTGTATAATATTCTTATAGTTGTTTAAGTGGCTGTAAAGTATGTTAAAACATAAGCAACACAAGTGACTGTATTTATGAACACTTTTGATATTTTACAAGAAACATTTTAAGGGAATTATGGGGTTTTACCTACTTAGTATGTGGCTCTGAATAACTTAATTGATTGGGTTCATGTGACTGGATGAAACTTTTTGAATTTATTTTTAAAAGGAACTTGCCAGGTTAATGTATGTTATCTGATGAAGTCTGACCTGGTTTGGATGAAAACGATTCTTCTATTTTACTGGCGTTAATTATTATGTGGAATAAAGTCTTTTTTGAATACATTGTACTGCCTCTCCACTTGTGTGCCTTTCTTTTTACTTGGTTTTTACTATCAAATGACTGAAAATCAAAAGACTGAATCCCAAAAAGACTGAAAACTCAAAATATTGAATGCATTTTTAATGCAAGGGGCTAGCCCCCCACCTCCGCTCATGTGGGAGGCTGCGTCCCACACCCCCTGCTAAATATATATACCAACTCCAAGATCGCACAACAGTGGAGAAGGGATAAATTCCATCATTCAATATTTTGACTTTTCAGTCGTTTTGGGATTCAGTCTTTTGATTTTCAGTCATTTGATAGTAGACCGGAATGTAACATAGTCAGTCAATCTTACAGGCAGCATCTGCAGCACAACAGTATAACATATGGAAACACCTACAGTCTTTTTTTTCCCACAAACTCTGCACCATTGGTGTATACATGCAGGGGAATTTTAACTGGAAAAATGTTAGGGGCTGTCATTGCTTTGATCCATCAGTATGTGCTAGAGGTTGAGGGAGGAGATGAGGATAATGCTGACAACCACTATAAACCAAGGAGGAGGAGAAGAGTGTTCAGACCCAGGCTATATGATCTCGAAATAGTAGACTGCTACAGGGCGGATAGACACATACTTCAGCAAATCCCTGAGCTGTGCCGGCCTCAACTCACAGCTAGAACCAGCAGAGGAGAACACATCCCAGTGGATACAAAGGTATATGTAGCCTTAAGAATTCTAGTTACAAGTACTTTCCAAAGACCTACTGGGGACATCATGGCAGTTTCACAGGCATCTGCATCCAGGGTTCTCCACCAGTTTTTGGATGCTATGCTACCACATGCTGTTGAGCACATTTACTTCCCCAACACCTATGAGGAGAGGACCAACAATATGCGTCTTTCCCACCGTGTAGCAGAATACCTTGAGGTACTGGTTGCCATAGACTGCATGCACATCCACATCAAAGCACCACCTGGTGAACAGGGTAGGCCCTACATAAACCACAAGGGCTTCCCCTCCATCTACTGCCAGGTCGTGTGCAATGCCCAGGATATTATCATGAATGTGTGTGTTGGCAGCCCTGGAAGCTATCATGACTCCCACATCTGGCATTTGCCACAGCTGTTGCAGGCATTTGCCAGTGGGGACATCTCATATGGCCATCTAGTGGGGATGCTGGCTATGCACTGAAGCTGTGGATGATGACACCCATCAGAAATGCCCACACACTCACACAAGAATGCCATAATGAGGCACAAGCACAAACCAGGATCAGGTCAAGGTTCCACTGCCTTGACATATCCGGTGGAGCCTTGCAGTACTCTCCAGCCACATGTGCACACATGTTCATAGTATGTGCAGTGCTATGCAATATGATCCTGTAGAAAAAGCTGCAGTAGGAGCAGCATGGGGAAGGGCCACACAGCCCATCACCATTGCCAAGGTCACCACAGGCACAGAGGGACTCACAGGAGGAGGACCCTGAGTCTGCTCCTGTAGGCAGACGGAGCTGTGCCCAATATGCTCATGCCTTGGCAAAGAGGTAACACATAGCACACACACTGACACCTCTCTCTGACTCACACACACAGTAAAATGGATGACACACATCACATTACCTGTAACTTACCATGTATAGGCAGTGTACTGTGTGAATCCAACATAGGCAGCCCTCAAGCTCTGTCCTCACAACTGCTGCAAGCACAAGGTAAGTCAGTCTTCTTAACAATAATAAGCATATCTATGGTAATATTGCATGCATGCAAGGGAATGGGGTGGCTTACTAGGGTAGCAGCACACATCTGACAGCTATGTGGGACACCAGGAAATGTCTGGCCAAAACTGGCCTCCACACACCATGCAGTAGTACCCAAGGTGGCAAATCCCACTGCAGTATATGTGTGAGGACAACTAAGTGGGGGGGAGTCATAACTCACAGGCATGGATGTCAGTGTGGGGATCCCATAACCACCCCTCACACACACACAGCAAGTCAGCTGTAGAAAGCCACAGAGAAATGTTTGGGAAAGGCACACAAATGGCAGCAATGTTGAACTAACTCCCTACAAACTCACACAGTGATAACACATCAGGACCCGCAGTTGCAGTAAGGCTATGAAGGGTAAGAAGTCTAAAACTCAAATGTATGCCAGTACAATCTGACCTGGGCTTTTTACTGATATGCCTCCAGTCCCCAAGACAGGGAACAATAGTATGGTAGACGGAACCAAAATATAGAGCAACTATCAGCACAGTCTGTGCAAATGTGTACAGCTGACAGGTGTGCCCACCCAACATACCCACACAAATGCAGTAGCATATATGTTTACATGGAAATAGCAGCATAGCACACATTGGCAGGGCTGTACCAATACACATGAAAACATGTTACCTGTCCACAATATGCAGGTGTCAATGAGCTATGTCTATGTGTGGTTAATACTGTCTGGATCTAGCCAGCACATCTCCTGGCAGTTGTCTTGTACTGCTCTAGGTACAGTGCTGCCTTTGACAGGGCCATGTGCAGCTAACTGCAGTGCCAACTGTTAAGCATGTCAATGAGACCCACTGCTCTGCTACTGACATACCTGGAAGTCACAGTGCTATGTGGAATACACTACACATATTAGTGACATTTTGAAGGATGTGTAGCAGAGGTGCCAAGGCTTTTGTGAATTTAAATGCTTTGTGGTACTGTTGCCAGTGGTCATTCCCAATAATCCTTTTTCTTATGTTTGCTTTTACAAATAATTGACATGTCTGCACAGTTGAATGCACTCTGTACCCCCACACATAACTCCCACCTCTGACAACAGGATGTCTGCACAAGGGCAGAAATAAAAGTGGAACAAAGGGACAATGATAGGCATGTGTTGTTAATATCGCCCTTACATACTGAGAAAGATGGCAAGGTGAGGGGCTTGTAGTAGCGGGAATTGTCTGAAGGTTATGTATTCTGAAACAGTAATGTCTGTATAATTTTGTAACATCATACTTCAGTTATAGATAACTAACTTGCCACAAAAATACAAGTTTACGTAGAAAGGATGAAACCTCTAGCCAAACACCTGGACGACCTGCCAAAAATGTACCAGTCAGAGGTATGCAAACACAAGGATATGACATCTCAGGTTAGAAAGATACCTCACAACCAGGAGATCAACAGCCAGTATATCACCAGGTTGCTGGACTGTTTCCACAGCTGTGTGTCATTACTACACTGGCTGTAGCCGCACCTCACAAATAGTCTTGTTGGGCAGGAATTTACATAGCTACCCTCATAATATTGGTCTATGCATCATACAACTAGTATTCCTGTTATAAAGCACTGTAATTATCTGAGGATGTCTGGCAGTAGGTAATGAAACAATACACTGCAGTTTCAGACTGCAGATATGTCAGCAAATGTCTGCTAAACAAAACAAGTACTCTGAAGAAAGTCCTGTGTACTCCTGAGAGGTATGGCTGTAGCAAACAAAACCTTGGACTGGAGTACACCTATCTCTGAATGGAGTCCCACTCTAACTATAGGTCACACGGGGCATGCTCTCACACTTAGAGAATCACAGGACATGTTGGAACCCACATCGGAATATATGACTGTATTGTGTATATATGTCCATGCATGCAGACAGATACGGACACCTCAACTGTCCCCGCACACACACATCAGACAGGATTACCCTTAGCTAGCTGTAGAGGGCCCATATGCAATATATTTGCATCTGTTGCATGAGATACACACACATATATATGAGTTACAGATAATATATGTCAAGCATATACACATACATAGATGTGGGGAACTCACAGACAGACAGTGATACAGAGAGACAAACAGGGTGACACAAACAGAGTGAGTCACACACACAGATACCCTGAATGGCATCGAGTGATGTCCGGCTGTGGACAGTGGCATATCAGTTGTAAACAGTTGCATGTGCCAGCATAAAAGCTGAGTCCCATTGTGTAAGAGTACTGCGGTTGAGTTTATAATATCACATCACCTGCGCGTGCACGTGTGTGTGTGTGTGTGTGTGTGTGTGTGTGTGTGTGTGTGTGTGTGTGTGTGTGTGTGTGTATGTGTGTGCGTGTGTGTGTGTGTCTACATAGGTCCAAGTATTAGGAGACTCTTCCCACTCAGTACACTTCACATTTTCCCACTTCACAAGATCTGCTGCTTTCTTTCACCTTAGAAGTACCATTGGACACCAATCACCCTTTTAAGCTCTGTAGTGCATGTGATAACTGAGTAAAACTATAGTACAAATAACTAGATAGGGAGGGGTTCTAATCTCAATGCTGGCAACTGTTTGTGTGTGAGACAGTTGTGAATGTGAGAGTGAGGGTGTGTGTGTTTGTAAGTGAAACAGTTTTAGGTCATTCCCACCCACAACACTCCCCAGTGTCCCACTTTATCAGTCCTACTGATGTCATTCATCTTATTGGCACCTTTGGCCAATTGTCAAGTCAGTAAGCTCTGTAGCATGTGTGTTATGTGTGCAACACTATAGTACAAATCATTAGCTAGATAGGGGTTCTAATCTCAAAACTGGTAAATGTGTGTGTGTGTATGTGTCTGTGTGTGTGTGTGTGTGTGTGTGTGTGTGTGTGTGTGTGTGTGTGTGTGTGTGTGTGTGTGTGTGTGTGTGTGCTTGTAATAAGTCTTTTGATAAGTTTCCCACCCACTGGCATACTTTATCAGTCATGCTGATGTCATTCCCCTTATCAGCACCTTCAGCCAGTTGTTAGTCCAGTAATCTCTGTAATGTATGTGATAACTGCATAACACTATAGTACAAATAAATAGATAGGCAGGGGTTCTACTCTCTGATCTGACAAATGTGTGCATGGGTATATAAGTGTGTATGTTTGTAGGGAGAAGTATTTTGATAAGTGTCCTACCCACTGGCCTACTTTATCAGTCATGCCGATGTCACTCCCCTTATAGGTTCATAGGTGTGTACTAGGCTAGTGGCCCTTGAGATGCCCCCTTCAAGTAGAGCCACTGGAGTGATCCCTGGGGTGAACTTTCTATTAGCCATCCACTCATCAAGATCTCTCTGGAACAGAATCATCTAGGTGCTTTGCTTGACATGTATAAGAAGTCTATTCCAAGGCAGGTGCAGTCTCTGGGTGAGGAACCTGTCCCTCCAGCATGTCATGCTGATTGTGGTAATGAGGTTGCGGTCTCTGTAATGTCTGGTGCAGAGAAATTGGAATGTTTTTAGATGTAGCATTAGTAAAAGAGCTGGGTCAGACATGGCTTTGTAAGTCAAGCAGAGATCGCCTCTAAGTAGGTGATATGAGACAGAGAACAGCTGGAGTCTTTTGAGTCTACCTGTGTAGGACATGTGTTTAATGCTTAGGATTCTCACTATGAGGTGCTTCTGTGGCCTCTCCAGCTGTTGCAGGTGTCTAGTAAGGTACATGTCAAATGGGCCATTATACTTGATGACTGGTGTAATGAGGGAAGAGTACACAGAGATGATGACCTCTTTCTTCCTGGATGCAAAACCCTTGGTAATGAGATGTGACACAAAGAAGGATTTCCTGACCACAGTGGTAATGTGGTGGTTAAAGGAGAGGTTGCTGTCAACCTGTGTCCTCAGATCTCTTATAACACCTAGAGTATTCAGTGGGCTCCCATCGATGTGGTACTTAGTGAGAACTGGGATTTTACCAAAGGGGCTGATGATGCCTTTTGTGGTGTTAAGCTTTAGGCTATGGTTTCCACACCAGTTAGTGGTCTCAGTGAGGCCTTTCGGTAGGATGTCTGCATCACTTGTGGAGTTAATGATGGCTCCCAGCTTGCAGTTTTCTGTGAACTTTGTCAGCCAGAGTTCCTTTGTGTTGGCCTGGACTCCTGAGAAGTAGATGCTGAATAGATGAGTACCCAGGACTGATCCCTGTGGGACTCCACTCATGACTAGCTGGCAGTCTAACTTGCAGCTCACTACTTTCACACTGTGTGTTCTATCTGTGAGACAGTTTGCAACCCCCCAAGTGATATAGGGAGTTGATGCCTAGTCTATTGGGTTCATCCATAATTCCTGACTGAGGAATGGTATCAAGAGCCTTGTCCAGATTGATGTAGGCTGTATCCAGTGCCTTACTGTCATACACAGCCCTGGTGACTGACTCAAACAAGTCAAGCAGGTTGAGCAAGCATGATCTCCTTTTCACAAAACCAAACTGTGTGGGGTACAGAGTTAAAAGATTGCCTATATGTTTTTTAATCAGGTCCCTGATGTACTCCATAGCTGTACATATCAGACTTGTCAGGCTGCTGGACTGATAATTCCCAGGATCTGTAGTTGCCACCCATTTACTGAGAGGGTGACTGCAACAGTATGCCATGTTGGAGGGATAAAGCCTGAGATGAGGCTGTGACTGAACAGGGCTCACAGACATGGTGCCAGGTACCTTTGTAGTTCATGTAGAACATAGCCAGGCATAATTTGGGGTCCCATGGAAGCTGTATTCTTGCCCATGGACAATGCAGGTGTAACCTGGGTGGCAGTAATCCTGGGTGCCTGGCATTCTTCTGGCATTCTGATTGTTACTCTAAGGGGGTGGAGATGGGTAAAGCTGGCAATGAATGTGTTGGCAAGAATGCTGGCAATGTCTGTTGGCTCAGTATAGGAGTTAGCATTGTGAAGTAACTCAGAGCACTTCTGGGCATTGGAGTGGAGGTTCTTGATATAACTATCAAAGGATTTATGATTGTTGTCAGTGTCTGCTGCAATTCTGTCTTCATAGGCAGCTTTAAATGATTTCATGAGGGATCTCAATTTGTTGTTGAGGCTAATAAGGGAGTTTTGCCACTCTTGGGACTCCACCTTTTTCTGCAACAGTTTCTTCCTTCTGTTATACAGGTTATAAATGTCAGGGGACCACAAGATTAGCCTCCAGTGTTTGGAGGAGAGTGCCATGGTTCCATTGGGTATGGCTAGCTCTATGCATTGATGTGCATGCTTGTACAGTGCATTTGTGTGCAATTCGGCAGTCATGCAGGTATTTTCCATTGGCATGGATGTTGTGAAGTTAGCCACCTCTGTTCTTATGAGTCCAAAGTCAGCTTTGGAGAAGTTTTCAAGGTGGTTACCTTTGCAGGAGGTGTGGGTGAGATATGTATTTCCATGATAATTACTCTATGTTATATCTGACCAGGTAGCGATTGACTACTGTTGTCAGGCAATGGTCCCATATGTTAGTAATCAACACAGATCAAGGATGTTGCTTCTTCTAGTGGGTGTCAGAATGAGCTGGTCCAGGGCATTGGAAATGATGAATTCCAGGAAGCATTGGGCCAGTGTATTGGTGCTTGAGTATCTTACCCAGTTGATGGAGAGGTAGTTGAACTCTCCTAGTATGAGAGTGTTGGGTTGGACTTTGATAGATTCCAGGGTTTTGATGAATGTCAATTGAGAGTCTAGGGACATGGATGTGAACCTATATCAGGCTATGATCTGGATTGGGGTCTATATCACATAGTTGAAGACTTATAACTTTGAACACGTAATGTTTGAACCATTATGTTCGAAGTTAAAAAAAACTTCTACTATGGATAAAAAAAAAAAATAGAAAACAAAATAAACTGTTGCCCCCACACCTCCTGCTACTTAAATATACCAACTCCGAGATCGCACCCCATTGAACAAAATGGAAGCCTCCACTCAAACGCTCGTACATTTACAAATTCTAACTTATGGTCTCGACCATATGAGGTGTGAACTTGTAAAAGTTCGACTACGTGATAGGAACCCCCTAGACTGCACTATTACACAATGTCAGTTATACCTGTAGTATCTCAGATGCATTATATTGGGATACTACTCTGGATGTGTGCATATCCATTATTAATATATAGACACCACCACCTTTGTAGCTGCGGTCCATGTTTTGGGTCTGACAGGTATGGAATGAGGTATAGGCTGTTAGTGCAGAGGTGCTGTCTGCTGCTGTAAACCAGGTCTCCGTTACAGCAAAAATGTCAATATTCTCCATTTTGAGGAGTGCTTCGAGTCGCTGCATGTCAAGATGTAAATGTCTAATGTTAAGCAGCATGACCCTGAGAGTGCATATATGTATAGCTGTTACAGTGGTAATTTGATTTGGAACACCAACTAAAGAGGCACTATAGGGGTAGCAAGACATTTAGCCAGTACCTGGAAACCCAGGGGTGACAGATGCAGGCCATCTCTGGCAAGCCATCACAGTCTGTCAGTCATGTCATCCTAAGCAGACAGATACTGGATCCCATGAAAGTGACATCAGACACTTAAGCCAATTGTTGAAGTCAATCATTTGTTGTTTGTACTGTGGTATCATTCTGGGTGACAGTAGTATACTGCTCAGGGCTACTGTCATACCTTCCTGGCCCACATAATCTGAGAGTTCTACCATGTCTTTTTTCATATAGTCCATGGAGGTGTGTCTCAGGTCATTCACACACACATGGACAATGACAGAGTGATACTTGTAGTTGTTGTGGAGTGACCTGACTGGGTATGCTATGTGCTGGATTCTGGCACCTGATAAACAGCTGACTGTTACCTTCTCCATGTTCACTCTAGTGAGTGAGACATCTGTCTGCCACACTATTGAGTCATGTATGATTACTGTATCAGGCAAGGTGGCTAGCCTTTTGGGCTTAGGTTGAGGGGCACACTGTGTAGTTGAGATATGTGTCCTGTGGTTTGTGCTGTGTTCTGGTGGTTGAATGGGTGTCTGTCTTGGTGGTCTCTGCTGTTTGGGTATATGTCCATTGAGTACCTCTGTGAAGGTGGGTGTGTGGTTATTGTTTGTATGTCAGAGGTGTGTGAGAGTGGCTGTTCTGGAGGAGTATGTGTTCCATGTGGTGTGTTGCAGGTGTTGACCCTTCTCCTCTTGACCAGCTAGTGCAGTCCATGCTGGAGAGTGCATATCTTCCATTTCAGTGATATAGGGGTATTTCTCACAAGTCTGAGTGTTGGGAGTTTAGAGGAAAGGGTTGTCTGTGTACATGAGGCAGCTGCAACAGTGCCTCAGAATGCCCAAGTGCATCAGGTTAATGTGCCAAGCACAGAGAGCTGCACTTTAATCATGCCAGGAGGGGTGGTCATAACTACTAAGTACTGCAGATAATTCCATGAGGAATGACTACTGCTGATGGCTGTCAGGCGTGTTAGAATAAAAGATAAAAAAATGTTGAATTTCAAAGCTATTAGGCTATTTGAAGTGCAGGAGAGAAAGAACTATCAAGATCTAAGGGAAAAACTGAAGGCAGACTTTCTGGCACCTGTAACAGTTTACCTCAGCTGTGCAGTAACCAATACATTTGGCCATTTGTTAGCTCAGAAACTAAAAGGGTTTTTAAAATTAGGTTGCAGGAACATATTAGTGATATCAGGAATAATAAAGTAGAAAGTCCTCTAGCCTGTCATTTTAATTCAGTTCATAGGGAAATGAATACATGTTTAAAATGATGTATTTTGGAACATATACAAGCTATTGGTGCTAATAATTTGAAGAATAAGTTATTATATAAAGAAACAGTTTTTATTTTAAAATATAACACTATGACACCCTTTGGATTAAATCAAGAATGCAACTGGAAGTATATTTTGTAATGAGTTAAATTTTATTATGTAATTGTTTAATTGTTTAATTAATGATGCTATATATAGTTTGTGCTTTTTTGTACTGATACTATCTCCTGGAAGGGTGTTAAGCCAAGGCGTTAGAGAGTGTGAGCTTATTAAACCTATTTTTTAGCACTGGTTTTGGTTGTTCTATTTGTTAGCTCAAAGAGCTCTGTAGCACATGCGATAACTGCGTAATACTGCAGTACAAATAACTAGATAGGCAGGGGTTCTAATCTCATTACTGGCAACTGTTTGTGTGAGAATCATATACTGTGTGGGTTATACCATTTTGAGTGGTGTACCACCCTGTAAACTTCCCATCACTCTACTTTACTAGGTGTTTGTGTGAGAATCATATACTGTGTGGGTTATACCATTTTAGTTGTGTACCACCCTGTAAACTTCCCATCACCCTACTTTACTAGGCCTACTGATGTCATTCACCTTAGAAGTACCTTGGGACTAAGTAAAGTTATGTAAGCTCTGTGGCTCATCTGATAACGGTGTAACACTATAGTAGAAATAACTAGATAGGTAGTGGTTCTAATCTCACTACAGGCAAGTGTTCTTGTGAGAATCATATACTGTGTGTGTTATACCATTTTGAGTTGTGTACCACCCTGTAAACTTTCCATCACCCTACTTTACTAGGTGTTTGTGTGAGAATCATATACTGTGTGTGTTTTATCATTTTGAGTTGTGTACCACCCTGTAAACTTCCCATCACCCTACTTTACTAGGCCTGCTGATGTCATTCAGCTTAGAAGTACCTTGGGACTAAGTAAAGTTATGTAAACTCTGTGGCACATCTGATAACTGTGTAACACTATAATCAAAATAACTAGCTAGGTAGGCATTCTGATCTCACTACTAGCAAGTGTTTGTGTGAGAATCATATAATGTGTGCGTTATACCATTTTGAATTGTGTACCACCATGTACTTACCATCACCCTACTTTACTAGGCCTGAAGATGTCATTCACCTTAGAAGTACCTTGGGGCGAGGTGAAATTATGTAAGCTCTGTGGCACATCTGATAATTGTGTAACACTATAGTAGAAATAACTAGATAGGTAGGGATTCTAATCTCACTACTGGCAAGTGTTTGTGTAAGAGTCATATACTGTATGTGTTATACCATTTTGCGTGTTGTACCACCCTGTAAACTTCCCATCACCCTACACTACTAGGCATGCTGATGTCATTCACCTTAGAAGTATCTTGGGACTAGATTAAATTATGTAAGCTCATAAGTAGGAGTTTTACTCCCAATACTGGCAACTGTGTGTGTCTCTAGGTGAAGATCATATCCTGTTTAGCTGATACCATTTTGATTTGTGTACCATCCATGCCTATTTATCACCTCCTGATGACATTACTTTATATAGCATGGTAACAGCATGTGTCTCACATGCAGCATGTTAAGCCATTGCGCACACCATACCAGTCCTCCGTACAGATGTCTATGGAATATCCAGATGTTTGCAACCTATATGTGGTCTGTGTCCCTTAACAATGCCCATGTATGTGATATTGTTGCCAAATTGGCCACATTGAGTGTAGTGACACATATGCCAGCATCAGGCATCACACCTGACTGAAACATTATGCTGATACAAAGTCTGCTACACTATCACTTGTCCAGGCTTGTAGTAACAATACATGACTCCATATACTATTTCTGGTGGGTTATCTACAACATCCATTAAGGCATTCAGAACATTACATGTTGTAAGAGGTGGTGTGTTATATAACATGCATATAATCTATGTGGGGCATGTCATGTGTTTGTGGTAGTACAGTATATCAAGGTGGGCATGTAGGTTTATTAATCTGTCTATTGCCATCTGTATTTATGTTACTGTGTGCACATCCCCTGTGTCAGTCCTTACTGTGTGTATGCAAACGATATACTATTTTGTCTCCCTGTTCCACCCAGTAAACTCAGTAATACATACCACAAACCTGTCGTACACAGTATCATGGTTGTCCTCATCAACTGTATCAGGGTAGAATGTATGGGATAGAAATAGCAGGGCCAACAAGTGTTGACAGGTGAATCTGTTGCAGTTAATGTGATGGCTACACTTGTGAGAGACCTGGTGACAGTACTGCAGTAACTTGTTCTGTATGTATGAGCCTGTAATACTACACAACACTGAGCTGATATGTCTGAAGGCTATCTGTATGTGGCAAGGGGTATGTATGCAAGGTCACACTGTCTGACAACAGTACCCCTCACACACTGTTGCATGCATACACACCTGGTACATGTACATATAAAGCTGTACCTTGCCTATGACATGGTCAGTGTTCCCACTATACCATACACCATCTTGGGAATGTCTGCAGGGCCACAGCCTGCAGACACACAAGCACCTGAAACACAAACAGAATACAGCATGTCAGACTCTACATTCAGTCAGTGGTACTAACAGCAATAATGCATCCTGGCTAATAAGGTACATACACCTATATTTGTACCCATAACAAATTCAAGCAGACAGCACCTTACATAGTATTACATAGCTACACTGTACAATATTCACCCTGTGGATCAGACCCATATTAGAATGTCCTTGCATTGATGGTATGGATGACAGGGATGTGGCACAGGTATCATCAAATGCAAAGGGTGTGGTGTTGGTTTGCCAGAGACCTAGGCTGTAAAATTGACATCATGTGTGTGTTGGGGTATCCAATAGATGGGCTGTGCAGAGGTGCTGTGTGTGTGTCTGGAGGTGACCTGCCTGTGATACAGATGCGTGTGTGTGTATGTATGTACACAGTCACATCATGTGGCTGCCCTACACAGGGATACATTGGACAGCTGTGGACCGTACATGGGAGGATGTCCAGTTCACCATCTCCAGCCACAGACATGGGAACTGGTCCTGCCAGGGATCTTACTGGCACGACAATGCCCAAGACCAGATGCATTACTATTTCCTGATAGTGACTGCTGTCTGCTGGATCCATGTCCCTTACGGGACGAGACAGAACCACGTACCTTGGCCTGATCCTGTGTGATGTGGACAGCAACCCCCTTTGTTAGTACAGGTGTCACTGCTGCTATGTAAGTGTGAAGGTACATGGCCCCATAGACTCTCAGCTGTTGCTGGTGCTGACCTATGTCTATGTGGCCAATGCCCATCTCCTACCACACGCTGTAGCACAGACATGCCACGGTCGAGGATTGCCAAGGTCTCACCCAACCATCTATTTATGACCACAGTATTTTGACTGTGGCTTCAACAAGGTCATGTATGTCGCCAAGTAAATCAGAAAGAGTTGCATCCAACACCCTGAGTATTTGCCTAATGTGGCATTCACTACATGCTTGTACATCCATGACAGCCCAAAACATGCATCAGGTGACTCCTGCTGTGGCACTTGTGATAGCGGATTGATGAGCAGAGGTCCTCCTGTGAGCACCCCTGTCCATCCACCTGTGTTGGACCTCGCCTGCACACTGTCTATGGCCAGTGTCTACACTCACACCTACCATAGTCACCACACTAGCCTGTTCAATGCCACCACCTGCCAACTGTCCATCATCTGTGACCACTGGTGACAGGGTATGTGTGGGCATTGTCACTGTGTGCAGGGATGGTGTGGACAAGAGTGGGATGCCAACCAATGGCACAGATTTAGTCCCTGACAAGCCCGCCTGAACCTCACTATTCCTATCATCATTGTAAGAGTATGCAGAGATAATGACATCAGTTTTCAAACGGGAGGAACCTCAAACACTATCACCACCTGTGAGGGGAAGACATGATATGTACATTAATACATGCACTCTGAGGTTGGCGGGTACACACACACACACACACATGCACACACACGCACACACACGCACACACACGCACACACACACACACACACACACACAGGTGAGGTGACACAAATCTGTTACATAGACCACACATTACCCAAATGGTGACATGCATGACACACGGCCCTCAACATCATGCATTGCAGCCAGTTTTACTACATGTAACTACCAATATAGAGCTCTGGGATATGTGATTAGTGTTAGTAGGTGATGGCCCTTTCCCAGCACAGACTGCACCCCTGTACACATCATTGTTGTTCACCTGTATAGCACTGTGGCCAGTACTAAAGAACATACCTCACAACTGTACAGATCCTCACAAGATGTGTAGATGTCTGGCTCATATGTTTGCTCTGTTTCTCATAGCTACTGTGTTTCTATGATACATAATTGGATGATCTCAGAAGTGAAGTCACTGATTAATGACATACATTTGTGTGTCAGACCTCCAAACCAGCAGTAAATGTATGGTCACACAATTCCTATTATACCACCAACCTTCTAAGCTTACTGTGGATATGATAAATGTACAACCCTGTTAAACTGCTATGTTCTTGTAATATATGACATGACACCACAATAATGCATTCAAATATGTTACCCACCTTTCATGTGACATATGACCTGTGCAAGCCAATCGATAAACTAACAAATGTGTTACGTGTAAAATATAATGACTGCAATATGTACAGTTTGGTCATTGCATAAGTGTGCACACCCTTAAAATGATACTTTGCTGAAGCACCTTGTAAGTGACTTACAGCATTCAATCTTCTTGTGAAGGTGTCTATCAGCATGGCACATCTTGATTTAGCATTATTTGGCAACTCTTCCATGCAAAGGTCACTCAACTCTGTCAGATTGCAAGGGCAGCTCATGTGCACAGCTCTCATCAGGTCACACTGGGGTTTGTCTAGCTCATTTAGGTCTATACAGTGGCTGGGCCAATCCATAACCATGAGTTTGTTCAGGTGGAGCCTTTCTTAGGTATCTTTGGGTGTATGCTTCAGGTCTTTGTCATGTTGAAGGCTGACACCCCTCCTCATCCTCAGCAGTCTGCAGACACATGATGGATTTGGGCCAGACATGGGTGTTGTTTAGAACTGTTCAGAATTCACACCACCATGACTACAGGCCCAGTTCTGGCTTTGGAACAACATCCCCACAGCAGGCCATTGCCACCAGCATGATTCACCATGGGGATGTTGGTGTTCAGGTTAAGAGGGGTGTTGCATGTGCACCACACATACCTTTTGGTATTGTGGCTGTGAGGTCAGTCCATAGTCCCATTACACCATAACACATTTTCACACATGTCCTTGGGAGACTTGATGTGCTGTATTACAAATTGTATCCACCCCTAGATGTTTTTTGGTGTGGGGAAATGCTTCCATCTTCTGACCATACCCCATAGGCCAGACATGTGGAGAATACAGGAGAGTTTTCTCACATGTAGTACACAACACCAGTACTTGAGAGAGATTCCTGCAACTCCCTCAGTGTTGATGTGTGTCTCCTGGCAGCCTCCTGACCAGGTTTGTATACTCCATATCTGATGCCCAACAATTTGATTGGTTTTACACCTGAATTATTATATATATATATATATATATATATATATATATATATATATATATATATATAACAAACACCTGGCATCTTAACAGGTACACTGTTTATATCCACTGTATGAGAGTAATGTTTCTCAAATGTCCCTACCTTAGGATGTTTGCTGTCCCTTTTTGTTGGTCTATGTCCAGGAGTCTTGCACTGACAGGTTGTGAAGTATGCTACAGGGATGTTACATTATCTTCAGAGAGGCCCTGTGGTGACCACTGTGATGCAATGCAGTTAACCCCACCACAAATGAACATGCACATAAAGCAATATGGCTATGAGTGACAGTTTTGTGCATGGTACATTGCTTGGCCTTTACATGCCTCTGGTACTGGCAACCCACAACAGAACAACTCCATACTCACCAGCTTAAGGCTGCCATCCCACATGCAGACCGGATGGACCTAGGTAGTTGTGGGAGAGAACTATTGTCAGCAGACTCACATGTGGCATTGGTACAGGATGAATGCAGCATGTCTGCACATTTACAGTACAACCCCCAATATTACACAATTTGCTGTCCTTCAACATAGATGTGCACTTCTGTGCATTAGAAAACCCCATCCACAACCGCTATCTGACCTGACACATGCACGTAGATACTCTACAAATACAAGTATGTCTGCTGCACTAGTCTAGTAATCTCCACTGGGGCCTTACCTGCACACTGCTCATCCATTGTCTGAGTACAACCCACCTCCAGCATGTGGGGGATCTGTACCCTGATGTTGTACTGGGATGGGTGCCCCTAGGTTGCTGAGGCGCTCCTTGGTGGGTGTCACTGGGGGCTGTATGGCTGGGCCCCCACCTGTGGCTGTGCAGTCCCTGGACACTGCAGCAGCCCTTTGCCGGGCACAGCATGTGAGGTCATCTGCACAATACCAGACCTGCTTGTATGTACATGTATGCAGGCAACATCATTTACCCTGTGGACTAGGTCATCCCACAGCTGATCCTCTCCCGCAGATGTTGCTGGCTCTGGTCAAACATTATGGCATGGTTCTGTAGTATGGCTTCTATAATTGTATTTATCTCAGCCACTGATAAAGTAAACCTTCACTGATGTGACATTGCACCTGGAATACATAAAAAGGTAAACACATCACATGACCTCATACATTTGGTAACAGTATGTACAGATCCTACACAGCTACATTGAATACCAGTACCCACCACTCACAACCACAACATACCCCTGTAATCTATCAGCACTGTATCTGCTTGCATTGCACTGCTGGTCCTGATGTGTCATATTCTCCACAATGAGGGCTAGTTAATTTCATACTCCTCTACTTCTCATTCATGTCTGTGTAGAGGGATGACAGTGGCCATCTTCAATGCAGATGGGGTGTGGATGGCGCCAAGGCTTGGTGTGACTACAGTGTGCAATGGAGCTGGGAGCACATGCCTGAGTTCATGTAGGATGTGGATAGGGATGTTATCAGGTCCCATGAATATTTACATTTGTTGCCTTTCAGTAGGCCATATCTACCTGCTTACCGATGATGAGGGGAGGGGTGTGGGTGCTGTGCATATCCACCTATAATGATGCTGAGTCAGGGGGTGATATTTGCCCCAAACCTATCTGCAGCAGGTTGGCTATAGTTATGTTGATTGTGTATGTGGGCTGACTGACCACCATTACAGGGTGGGTTGGTTTGTTGCCTCTGAGATTGCAGACATATGTGAAGATTTCCTTGTGATTGGCCTTGGTGGATGTGTCCAATTTGTACCCATAGTTAACCTTACACCTATAACCTTATATGCTTGATGGCCGACGATGCCAAGTTGGTGCCAGCTCCTAATTTGCCCTGTACAGCTAATATAGGGACCAAGTCTGTGTTTTGTGTATTGCTGCTGTCCAACAAAGGGGATCACTCTACTTTGGTAGAGGCAGGTTTTACAAGTAATGTATTGCTGAGTCCATACAGCTATGTTGGTTTTCATATAGCTGTAGTAGGCATGGACACACAGGCATAACACAGCTGGACACCTCACTAATTTTAAACAGATAATCATGCTTATTGTAGTACTCATGGCTGTGTCAGGGCATTGCAACAGCCAGTAGTTGTAGAAATTTAACCTGTGGGATGCACAGTAACTAAGATTACACACATGTACAACATTTACAACTTATTTAAATGACATTTTATATCCCATGTCTGTTGTTATGAGGTGGCCAGATACACCTACTCATACTGACATGTGTACAGGTAATACCTGATATACATTTCTGTTCTATGGCAGTATGGCACACTGTATTTATACTCTTTCTGCCCAGTCATCCCTCTCATAGGGTCATAGGTTCATAGGTTGGTACTAGGCTATCGGCCCTAGGGCCTAGACAAGCCTAGCCATAACAATTCCCTGGCTAATTCTTCCCACACTATTTACTTCCCTGGACCCCTGTCTTTAATCAATCCATTAAAGCAGGACATTTGTAGGATGCCATACATACATGGGGACAATGGGACAAAATTAGTGACACTGTCTTACTATTGCTGTAACACACTTGACTCATTCAATAGCACAGTAGCCTTTGCATTGTTGGACATACCCTGGAGGATGTCCAACCTCATATGGCAGGAAGAGAGGAGAAAGGCTAAGAGTGTGGTAGTGAGGGTAACAACTGTTAATGTTGGCAGTTTGACAGATATAGGGACAGAGCTAGCTGATATGATGGCCAGAGGAAGGTGGATATATTGTGCGTGCAAGAGACCAGATGGAAGGGGAGTACGGCTAGATGTATCGAAGCCAGGTCACAATTGTGCTATCAGGGTGTAGATAGGAAGGGAAAGGGGGGTAGAAGTTATCCTGATGGAACAGTATGCCAAGGTTGATTTTGGAGGATGACACGAGTGTCTGATAGAGTGATGTTTATGAATCTGGAAATGGATGCTGTAATGATGCATGTTGTTAGTGCATATGCTACGCAAGTTGCTTGTGTGGTGGATGAGAAAGAGAAATGTGAAGTCAGTTGGATGACATGGTGATGACTGTACTCAAGGGTGAGAGAGTGGTGATTGCAGCAGACTTCAATAGCCATGTTCGTGAAGGGGACAGAGGGGAATGAGGAACGGATGGGTATGTAGGGTGTTAAGCAAAGGAATGCAGATGGTGAGATGGTAGTGGATTTTGCAAAAAGGATGGACATGGCTGTGGTGAATACATACTATAACAAGAGGAAGGAGCATAGGGTGACATACAAGAGTGGAGAGAGATGCACACAGGTGGAATATATCCAATGTAGGAGGGTCAATTTGAAGGAGATTAGAGACTGTAAAGTGATGCAGGGGAAAGTGTAGTTAGGCAGCAGAGACTGTTGGTCTGTAAGATGACACTGATGATCAAAAAGAGGAGAACTGTGAGGGAAGCACCAAGGATCAGATGGTGAGAACTGGAAAAGGATGACTGTGAGGTGGAGTTCAGGGAAGAGTTAAGAAAGGCACTGGGTGGCAGTGACGATTTACCAAATATCTGTGTAAGTACAGCAGAGCTAGTAAGGGAGAAGTCTCGAAAGGTGCTTGGTGTGACATGTGGATGGAGGAAGGAGTACAAGGACACCTGGTGGTGGACTGAAGAAGTACAGGACAGTATACAGAGAAAGAGGTTGGTGATGAAGCAGTGGGAATGTTGGAAAGATGAGGAAAGTAGACAGGAGTATAAGGAGATGAGGTGCATGGCAAAGAGAGAGGTGGCAAAGGCTAAGGATGAGGCATATGAAAACTTGTATGACATTTTGGACACTAAGAATGCATGACAGGACTTGTACCAGTTGGCTAGACAGAGGGACTGAGCTAGGAAAGATGTGCAGCAGATAAGAATGATAAAGGATAATGAGAGAAATATACTCACAAGCAATGAGTTGAGCAGATGGACAGAGTACTTTGAGAGGCTGATGAATGAAGAGAATGAGAGAGAGAGGGTTGGGTGATGTGTGTATGGTGAATCAGGAAGTGCAACGGTTTACCAAGAAGGAAGTAAGGATAGCTATGAAGAGGATGAATACTGGAAATCCTGTTGGTCCACCTGACATACCTGTGGTCACATAGAGGTGTTTAGGGGAAATGGCAGTGGTGTTTTTCTCCAGATTGTTTAATGATAACTTAGACAGTGAGAGGTTGCATGTGGAGTGGAGAGAAAGTGTTTGTGTACCATTTTAAGAATAAGGTTGATGTGTAGAACTGCAGTAACTACAGAGGGATAACATTAATCAGTCACAACATGAAGTCATGGCAAAGAGTAGTTTAAGCTAGGTTAAGCAGGGCGGTGATGAGTAGTAGTCAGCAGTATGTTGTCATGCCAGCTAAGAGCGCTCCAGATGTGATGTTTGGTCTGAGAGTATTGATGGAGTAGTACAGAAAAGGTCAGGAGTTGCTTTGTGTCTTTCTGAATGTAGAGAAAGCATTTGACAGGGTGCCTAGAGGGGAGTTGTGGTATTGTATTAAGAAGTCATGAGTGGTGAAGATATATGTAAGACTGGTACAGGATATGTACAAGGGTGGTGTGACAGTGGTGAGGCCTGTGACAGGAGTAACAGATGTGTTTAAGTTGGAGGTGGGATGACATCAGGGATCAGCTGTGAGCCCTTTATTATTTGCAATAATGATAGGTTGACAGACAAGATCATACAGGAGTCCCCATTGACTATGATGTTTGCAGATGACATTGTGATCTGTACTGAGAGTAGGGTACAGATTTAGGAGACCCTGTAGAGGTGGAAATATCTAGAGAGAGGAGAATGAAGGTCAGCAGGACTAAGAATATCTGTGTGTGAATGAGAGGGAGGGTAGTGGAATGTTGAGGATGCAGGGAGTAGAGTTGGCAATGGGGGATAAGTATAAATGATTGGGAACAACATTTCAGAGTAATGATGACTGTGCAGGACAGGTGAAGAAGAGAGTACAGGCAAACTGGAGAGGGTGGAGAAGAGTGTCAGTACTGATTTTGACAGACAAGTACCAGTAAAAGTGAAAGGGAAGGTTTACAACAGGTTAGTGAGACCATCTATGTTATATGGGTTGGGGACAGTGTCACTGACAAAAAGGCAGGAGTCAGAGTTGGACATGGCAGAGTTACAGATGTTAGGATTTGCACTGGTTTTGATGAGGATGGACAGGATTAGCAATGTGTATATGACAGGGTCAGCCCATGTTGGATGGTTTTGAGACAAAACCAGCCAGGCAAGATTACATCAGTTTGGACATGTGCTGCAGAGGGATGCTGAGTATATTGGGAAAGGATGATAAGGAATAAGCTGCCAGGTAAGAGGAAAAGAAGAAGGCCTCAGATAAGGTTCCTGGATGTGGTGAGAGAGGACATGCAGGTGGTTGGTGTGACAGAGCAGGATGCAGAGGACAGGCAAAAATGGCAACAGATAATCCACTGTGGCAATTCTTAACAGGAACAACCAGAAGAAAAAGAAGGAGATGTAATGTCAGTCTTCACAGACTTGCCAATGATTTGCCAGACATAACACAACTGTATGAGTAAATGACTACAAATATGAGGCACACATATGGTCAGTGTGCATAACACTGGAAAGTTTAATGGTATGAGCTCAGTATATCACATGCAGTTCAACACACACATATGCAACAGTACTTTACTATGCAAATACCATGTATAGGTCTCTCACATTTCTGAGACAACAAAGTATATCATAGCTGTATTCACAAGTAAGATATTGATATGTATAACATCCCAGTAGCTGGCCTAGCATTGTCACAGTCAGTATTGTTCAACACACAAGTAGTAGTCATATGTGAGCCATCCTTTCCTGGGGTGACTCAGGGGCCTGACCTATGATCTATGTCACTGCAGACAGACTCAGATGCTATGGCCATAGGTTCTGATCAGCAATATATCAGTATAGCAAATCTTGTTGAGACATATATGTTACAGTTCCTATTTCCCATTCTTATATACCCCCTACTGCAGTCCATTACATGAGTACTTGTTTGGCATACCTGTTTGATTTATTCAAGTGTAGGTGGTTATGTCCTGCTTGATTTTTATTTTTATTTTCACTGTTTCTCTCTCTCTCTCTCTCTAAAGGATGTAGGGTGTACATCTGTTTTACATAGGCAGCAGCTTGCCTTTTGTAGATAATGCTCATGAGCAGCTGATGGCCTGTGTGCCAGTTGGTGTCCCCCACTTGATAATTGCATGCAGGACAGCTGTGATGTTATTCATATAACCAATGGCATGGCAACACACTCCTATCATTGAGTACATCATGTTATCATTGGCCCTTTTCCTTGCCAGTGAGGTGGACTTCATGGAGGTGTGTGAACAACAGCATCACAGAGGGTATTTGGAAATACCTCTTACAACCAAAACTGTGGAGATAGGACTAAAGAATGGGGGTAAATGTTCCAGACATATGATCAGAATGTAAGTATTGCTGTTATACATTTGGATTAATGCTAGTCTAACAGGATTTGCGTGGACATGGAGTTCCTGGGTGATTTTAACTCTGACAGTGTTATGTGTTTGACATAACTCTTACCTGTAGGGCTATCTGCAGAATGGCCAGAATTTGTCCTATGTTTGTTGTGTTCCTCAGACATTTTTTATCTTTGGAAAATCAGTAGCATAGTTTGGAGATTGCAGTCAGAAACTGCTAACATCCATTTGTGTTTCTGATCTCATATTCCTCAGAAAAGATATGTTACAACTAACCCTGTTACAACAGCAACATTCTCAGTTTATAAAAACAATATTTCAAATGCACCCCTGTTTTGGGGCCTCTGTCCCACAATTATGTTAGGTTTTGTCCAGATGTCATGCAGTAAGAGGTTCAGAGGTATGGTATATGATTATTTAGTGCCTACATTCCTGACATTATCCCATTGATGTATCAGACTGCCAGACATGTTATGTGGAAGATGCCTTATATATGAGGGGGAAACCTGGACATTCTGTGGGACTCTGTACAGTTGAGAGGTCTGTGTATTTCTGGCAATTGTTGACAGGCTGTCAGGATTGTGTAGCATGGTATTGTGCCATGTTATTTGGCATGTGTAGGGATGGTTGTGGATGTATGTGTTATGGCTCCTTTTCTATCTGCCTGTGCATGCTGCTCCTGTTTCTGGTGGTCTATCGACTGTATATGTTTGTAGGGGCAGACTGAGACATGTTCTTCCCAGAGTCAGGCATCATAGTACACTGTGAATTGGGCAAGTATATGTGGGGGTAGTGTGTGAGTGGTAAACATGTTAAGATGTTTTTGTTCACACAGTCCTTATACTGTATGTTCCTTTGGTTTACTGGTATGTCACTGTGACTGTGGTTGAATTGGTTGTGGGTATGGACTTTCACACTGGTGTCTGTTTTTCAGTGATGTGACATCCCTGTAGTGCCTGATATATTTGCCAATGCTTTTGTAAATCCCCCTAGCAGATTTGGGTTGGTGTTGTGTCAGTCTGACTGTAGTTTGGAAAGTGCTTGGTGACATGCTTAGCAGCTGAGTGTAGTTTCCCTAATGCGATGTTATGTCCAGATATTTGTAGGATGTACTGTTGCCTGGCCCCCATAAGTGTAGTGTATTTCTGACACATCAGTGGGCTGATGTGAGGATTTCAGTCACTAACTTGTGGGAAGTAATTGAGTGTTGGACTTGTGCTATTTCAGTCAATATATGTTAGAACAGACATGAAGGTGTTACTGCACCAATTGTGTCAGCTTTTCTACTCCAGTATTTCAGATATATCCTTATTTTCAAGGCTTTCTCCTCCCCCCCACTTTGTCAGGCCTGGCTTAGGTTTGTTGCACTAAGGGGTTCTGAGCCTACCTCTGGACTGTCTGGATTGTTGCAGTATGTCCAGGTTTATTGCTCATATTTCTGGTCTGTTCCACAGATGCATTATTTTCATATTACTGTGAGGATCTGAGAATTTCTGACAGTAAATGATGACATACATTTCAGTTTTAGAACTTACATCCTTCAGAACATGTATGCTGAAACAAACCCTGTCACTCTGGTAACATTCTACATTTATAAGAGCAATATTTGAAATATCTCCCTAGTTTTGTCCCATTGTCCCCCCATTTGGACAGCCTTGGGCCAGATTTCCTGCAGTAAGGGGTTGGTAGGTATGGTTCTGAGGTATGACTCCACTACATGTTTTGAGAATATATATATATATATATATATATATAGATATATATATAAAGAGATGTGTATATGTATATATATATATATATATATATATATATATATATATATATATATATATATATATATATATATATATATATATAAAGAGATGTGTATATGTATATATATATATATATATATATATATATATATATATATATATATAGTTTCGTTTTATATATATTTATATATATGTATATGTGTATATTTCACATGTATATCACTATTTATATTATGTATATATTTGTCCATATGTATGCATCTCCATACATATATACATGTGTATATGTATAAATACGAGCCCTGACTGATTCTATGGAATCTTTTCCTTACTGCTGAATGAGCATATGCTGGAAGATGCACCAGCAATTCCTAGAGCTCAAATGGTGTAGTGCTACATTGCTCTAACTGTGTTGTACAACAACCACGAAACCATCAAATATTTAATTTTCATATATAATAGTAATTGAATGTTAGATGATTTGTCACAGCGTTGATAGGGTTAAATACCTGATGAATTGATTGATTGATTGATTGTTTAATTGATGAGTATATAAAAGAGAATGTGTATATCTGGATGTTTGTTCCATTGAAGGCGAATTGCCGAGGTACCAGGACGGATGAATAAGATGGATTAAAGCTGCTTCTCTTTGTCTCACCTTCTGACTGCTTATTTCTTGGTGTATTTTTCTGAATATTTGATGGTTTCGTGGTTGTTGTATTATTGTCATGGAGAAATCTGTTTCTGAAGGAGTTCAGAGTGGTGAGAAGTTTTCCTTTGCTGAACTGTTGAAGGAGAGGGAGCGAAAGTGTGCTGCCTCTGATTTATGGACATTGGATATTAATGATTCATGTTTGGAAGATTTTGCACATTTAGAACAGTTGATGTCCAAGGAAATGACTGTTTTTTATGATTCAAAGTTACTAGAAAAATATGTAACACTTAATATTACTCCCAGGGGTTTGCAGATAGATAAACTACCAGCAGGTGGTTTTAAAGAAGATGAAAATGATTTGTTATTAGAATGGAGGCAAGCAGCACAGGAGTGCTGCTTAAGTTGGCTAAAAATACTTATAAAAAGAAACCAAAGGTCGATGGATAATTTGCATAAAAAATAACTGATTTGCAGCATGACCTTACCAGCAGGGCTTCAACTGCTGTTTTTCAGTTAAATTTTAAAAACATCAATGATAAATTGATAAAGGTAGAAAATGACGTTATGGCTTGAAAAAAATCTAAGTTAAATAGGGATATTAAGGACTATGAAAAAAACGAAATTTACAACTGGCCACGTAGGGGACGTCGTTTTCATCAGAATACTAAGAGACGCGTAACCGGAAGTGAGGAAGTGTCATCATGTTCTTCGGTCGAGACTGGGGGAAGCCGCAAGAGCGTTTCTTTTGAGAATATCACAACGGAAGGTATAGGTGGAAGTATGGAGAACCAAAGAGGTGAGCAGAGCCATCGGAAGACCTTTTCTAATGTGCAAATGAGATCCGCGAAGAGCCAGAGTAAGACAAGTCATATTTCAGCTTTGTCAAGTAATTCAGAAAACTAAAGTCAGACTTTCAATGTTCTTTGGAATAACAGACACTTTTGAATCACAATTGCTCTGTTCCTGTTAGTTTAGACTGTGGAATAACTTTGAAAAACCATGATGGGACTGTTATTCAAAATGGTAACATTCGTTTTGTTAAAAATGGTAATGCAAAGTATAGCGTTGATGCTGATTTGGAACTGGGGACTGTTGTTCAAAATGTTAATGTTAGTGATGTTAATTTAACGCACAATAGTAATGTTCTTTTTGAACGTTCTTTCGAAAATATTATTGGGACTGTTATTGAAAATATTGAAAATGTTGTTGCTGATTCGGAATTGGGGATTGTCGTTCAAAAAGTTAATGTTAATGATGTTGTGTTAATGCATAATATTGATGTTGATTCTGAACGTTTTTTTGAAAATGTTACTGGGACTGTTAGTGAAAATTTTGAAAATGTTGCAAATGCTGATGGTCTTTTAGTGAATAAGGATTTAAATGTACTGAACCTTTCTGATTTAAGTTTATCTGAAGACATGCTTAAGGTTTTGTCAAAAGGTACCAAGTTTATACCCACTAGGTTACCCTCACTGGCAGATATTATGATGGATGTTAAAAGATTTGTCCGTAAATTAAACTTAAGGGTTTATTTTTTTGAGCGAGAAAAATATCTTGAAACTGAAAGCAAAGTTTCTCTGGATGATGTATTATTAAATTTGAGTACATATGATTATGATGAAATGATGTCAGATGGATATGAAGATATTAATAATATATCTGAACCATTTGTAGAAGATAATTTTTGTACAGAGGAAAATTTTGGGGGGGGGTTATGGGCATATTGATGTTCCTTGTTTTTCAGGTGATAGTAATTTTGCTCCTCCCAAGAATTCGCAGGCTATAAATGCTTTTGAGCATGTTGTATACTCTAAACTTGAACAGGCATATAAGGAATTTTGTACAAAAGACAAGGTATTTAACTTGAGTAAAGATGAATGGTTGGCCCTAAAAGTGTTGAGAACAAAATTGGACAAAGTTACCATTAAACCAGCTGATAAAGGGGGTAATTGGGTTGTGATGAATATTGAAAAATATGAAAGCATTGTTAACAGTTTGATAATAGAAGATACTTATGTCAAATTGAACAACAACCCTTTGAAACAATATTCTGAAGAGTTAAGTGAACTGCTGGAAAAAGGAGAAAGGCTGGGTTTCTTTACTAGTAAGGATGTGAAAAAACTATTAGTTAAGGAGCCCCGTCACCCATACATTTACATTATTCCAAAAATTCATAAAAGTATGGTTAATCCACCAGGAAGACCTATCATCTCTGGTATTGGCTCCTATGTAGAAAGGGTTAACATATTTCTGGATTCCCATTTTAAAAAATATCTTCCAAAAGTTTGTTCCCATGTGAGGAATACTCAAGATGTGTGTTTAGCTCTGCGTGGGGTAGAATGGAAGGAGGAATATTATTGGGTTACAGTCGATGTTACATCGTTATATACTAATATCAACATAAGATGGGGTCTGGAGGCAATGCAGAGGATGATGGGTGAGGGACCACGTACTATGTTTTTGTTAAGTTTATTGGAGTTTAGTTTGACGCATAATTATTTTATGTGGAAGAATGATTTCTTTTTACAGGTAAAAGGGACTGCCATGGGTGCAGCTTTTGCACCCACTTATGCAGTAATATACATGGGAGAGTTTGAGAAAGAATTTATGTTTCAGAATTCTTTTTTTATGAATAAGGTCGTGTTTTACAGACGTTATATTGATGATTTAATTTTTATTTGTAGGGGTGAGATATCTCTATTTACGCAGTTCATGGAAAACTTGAATCAGAATAATCATGGGCTAAAGTTTGTTGCACAAAGTTCATCACATAGCATTTCCTTTTTGGATGTGGAATTTTATGTGGGGAAAGATAGTCTGATTCAATATAAACCTTTTAGGAAACCAACAGCGGTTAATAATTTTTTGCACGCAAGTAGTATGCATCCTCCACATTTAATTAAGGCCCTGCCTGAAGGGGAATTTAAGAGGATTTTGAGAAACACATCAGATAAAGGTTTATGGGAAGAGGCATGTGATGGAACCTTTAATAGACTTTTATCTAGAGGATATGAGAGCACTAAACTTCTAGATATAAGGTATAGATTGTGCAGAACTCATACACTGGGGAGGAACAAATACTATAACCGTAATTATTCTGTGACCACATCTACTTTGGAAAAGATATTTTTTGTATCTAGATATTCAGGTTTCTCTAATATAGCTGAAAAAATTATTAGAGAATTGTGGCATGTTGTGTGCGAAGATTTAACAGTTGGTTCCCTTTTCCCGAAGCATATTACCTTTTCTTATAAGAGGCATTCTAATTTAAAGGAAATGTTAAATAGGAAATTAGAACCTTTGGCTAATACAAATGTTGGGATGTATCGTTGTGGTCATTGTCTGGTTTGTGATAAGATCAAAAATATGCATGGGATGAAAATAAATGGAAGGAAATATTTGGCATTTGAAAGGTTTGACTGTATGTCCTCAGGTGTAGTGTACATTTTGGGGTGTGATTGTATCACGCCTGTATGGTACGTTGGTCAGACTACCAGGAAGGTGAAGGTGAGTATTTTGGAGCATTTGGGTGACATTAGGAGGGGAAATATGGATAGTCCAGTAGCCACTCATTTTATTAATATGCATAATGGTAACACTGAGGGTTTTGTATTTAGTGCACTTGCTAGACCTCATTTCTGTATAGGAAATTTTAAGACTGCATTAAATAGGTTAGAGCATAGGATGATTATGGGGTACCATACATTGTTTCCTGCTGGGATGAATTTAGATAGCGGATGAAATTTGACTTGTGTGTGCTGGAATCTTTGAATCATAATGAAATTTGAGTGTATTTAATTTAATTTAATTTTTCTAAATGTGCATTTTAATGTTATATGTATACATTTGTAAAATTTAAAATAACATGAATTATTACATTAATTTAGATTTAATATTTAATATTTTCTGATAAATTAGATTTTGTATTTAAATTTTCATATATAATAGTAATTGAATGTTAGATGATTTGTTACAGTGTTGATAGGGTTAAATACCTGATGAATTGATTGATTGATTGTTTAATTGATGAGTATATAAAAGAGAATGTGTATATCTGGATGTTTGTTCCATTGAAGGCGAATTGCCGAGGTACCAGGACAGATGAATAAGATGGATTAAAGCTGCTTCTCTTTGTCTCACCTTCTGACTGCTTATTTCTTGGTGTATTTTTTCTAACTGTGGTGTACAGGGCCATGAGTTCAAGATCTGGCAGGGCTCGTATTTTTGTTGCTCTTACAACTGCTTACTCATGCTTACACCTGCACTAATTCTTTAAAAGAAAAGAGAAAAGGGTGAAAGGAAAGTGGTGGAAAAGGGGCACACAGAGGGAAGAACAATATGGAAGATAGCTACAGATGTGCAGGACAGGTGTACAGAAGATCCATAGCTATCCATTTCTTATACAGCAACAGCTGTGCATTTGTACAGACTTTGGAGGTGAATCTGGGCACTCAAAACCCAGAAAGAGGGGTGAGGACAAGAGAAATGTGTTGTTAAACCTGCTAAGCATACTGTCAGCATTGCTAACCATTGCTCACAGTTCATTCTCATAATATACCACACTAATAACTTAATTTAGCAAGTGTATATGATTCCATTACATTACATGGCTGTATGCGCTTTTAATACTGTAGCAAGGGGTGTAACTGTACTGTATGGGGCACGTGTATACATGGGTGTTTTCACATATTATATGCACTCACACATCCATTTTACACCAGCTACACTATGCTGGGTGACAAAAATAACATAGCACATATTTTAATATGAACATAGCACTTTTAACACTGCTTTTCCATGTAAATTTGGATTGGATGTTGTATTACCCGAACATTGTACACCTGCATGCAAAGCTGGGACTCTGACTACTACACTACCTTGGTTTGGGGATTTGAGTTGTATATTTTTATTTATCACCTTTTAGATATTAATATTATACTACTATATTGAATGGAGAGTATTGCAGTTTTTGGCCATGTCATTGAGGAGTGCGGTCATGACATGCCATACATTTCAGTTTCAGACTTGTATACTTCTGAACATTAACGGTAATGCATAACCTGTTTTCTATCAACTTTCTGTCTGTCCTCTGTGCAGATGAGATGGCACTGGTGCACAGGCTGTGGTTGACTATACTGCAAAATGGGTCTGACAGCCCATGCCTGTGTTCATGTTGGATGCTGCTAGGAATGGTATCAGGCGTATGGAGACCTCTATGTATTGCCTTTGAGAGGGCATTAGAGACCTGCTTCCTGATCATGAGGGTGGAGGCAGGTGCTGTACATGCACATGGGTACCTAACGGGGGGACAGGGGGTGATGTTTACACTTCACCTGTCTGCAGCCGGTTGCCTATATCCAAGGCATAAGTGTATGTGGTGTTGTTGGCCACCACTACAGAGCAGATATGTGTGTTGCCTCTGGAATTGCAGACATCCATCTGGAGGGCCTAGTGATTGGCCTTGGTGGATGTCTCCAGTTTGCACTCAAAGACAGCCTTAGGGTACATCACCTGTGACCTTATTTGCTTGTGCAGAACAAGGTGACATGCCTTTCAGTGAGGCACCTGCTCCTTCTTTGTCTGTCCTGCTATTATTTCCACCTATGATGGTAGTTGTGTATTGCAGCTGTCCATCACAGGTGTTAAGTTTACCTTGAGGGGGTTGATGTTGTCCTGTTGGGTATTGTTGAGGCCATAAAGCTATGTAGGTGCCCACATAGTATTGTGGTATTGGCCTGGACACTGCTGCTAGTTCCAACATATTGGATGCCCTTCATGTGGGCCTTGTCCATTTTCCTTGCCAGTGTGGGGGACTTTATGGAGGTGTGGGGGCTACAGCTTCATAGACAGTAGGTGGAAATACCTCACAGGACAGGACATGTGGAGATAGGCCAACAGCATGGGAGAAAAATCTCCAAACTTGGGTACAGATTGTATGTCATTAGCGCTGTCATACATATGGAGGGTTGCTGGATTGACAGTGTTAGTCTGGACATGCATTTACTGGCCAACTTGACATCTGGCAGTGATATGCCTCTAACATACCTCTCAACTGGCATGTTGTCCGAAGACTGGCCAGATGCTTGCCTGTTATGCTAGGTCTGTTCCTCAAACAACATATGTTTTTGTGGGATTGGTAGGATAATGTGAGGATTGCAGTCAGTAACTGTTGACATCCTTTGGTGTTCCAGACATCATATCCTTCAAGGATGTTATGTTACAACAACGCGTGTAACAGCAGCTGCTTTTTCAGTTTGTAACACCATTATGTGTGATATGTCCGTCTTTCCAGCCCCCTGTCCCACATGTACATCATGCATTGTCCAGATGTCCTGCACTATGAGGTGCAGAGTTATGGCATATCATTAATTGCCAACTGTGCTCCAATTATTATGCCAATGACCTGGCAGACTCTTGGCCATGGTATGCAGTGGTGGCCAGGATTATGGTTCCACACCCTGGTAATTCTGTGGAAATCTGTACATATGACAGTTAAGTTTGTCTGGCCATTTGTGAACAGACTGCCAAGACTGTGTAGCAGTGTTGTGTGTAGATGTTTGTTGGGCTGGGTAGGGTGAGTAGCAGATGTGAGTGCCATGCATCCTTTACCTATCTGACTCTGCATGCTGCTACAACTGCTGGTGATCTAGCATGTCTGTATGCTTGTAGGGGTGAATGTGAAATGCCCTGTAACACCTCAGTATTCCCAGTACACAGTGAATTGGGCCAGTATATGTTGGTGTAGTGTATGACTGGCAATCAGGATATGTTTGTTCAGACAGTCGTTCTACTCTAGAGTTTATTTTGGGTACTGGTATGTTGCTGTGACTGTGGTGCAAATGTTTTTGGGTGAACATTTTTGCACCACTCTCTGCTTTTCACTATAGTTCCATCCCTGCAGTGCATGCTATATTTGAATATACATGGGTAATTGCCTAGAGGTGATGGGGAAGAGTATCATGCTGTTCTTACTGCACTTCATAAGGTGCTGGGTGACATGTTTGGCAGCTGTCAGGGGATTTCCATTCTGTTACATCACTGCGGTCATACCTCTACACTGTCCAAAGGCCTAGACCCTATCCAGATGTGTGGTTCATATGTTTGGTCTGTTCCCCAGACAGTTGTTGTCCTTGGCTAATTGGTAGGATACTCTGTGGAATGCAGTCAGTAAATGCTAGCATCCATTGGTGTTACTGACTTCATGTCCCTCAGAAACGATATGTTACAACAAAGCCGGTAACATCAGCAACTGTCTACATTTATCACAGCAATATAACCAATATACCCCTGTGTTTGGGCCACTGTCTCTCAATTATGTCAGACTTTGTCCAGATGTCATGCACTAAGAGGTTCAGAGCTATGTAGTATCATTATTTATTGCATTCATTCCTGCTATCATCCCACTGATGTCATAGACCCCCAGACATGTAACAAGGAAGCGGCCATAGATATGAGTCCTGTGCCTATACATTCTGTGAGAAACTGTACATTTGAGACGTCTGTGTATGTCTTCCCATTGTTAAAAGACTGTCAGGACTGTGTAGCAGTATAGTGTGTACATGTTATTTGGGCTGTGTAGGGAGAGGGTACATGTTAAGCGTCATGGGCCCTTCCTACCTGACTGTGCATGCTGCTCCAGTTTCTGGTTCCCTATCTCCTGTATATGTTTGTACATGCAGACCATGACATGTCCTGTAACACCTCACAATTCCCACTACACTGTGACTTGGGACAGCATATGTAGGGGTAATGTGTGAGTGGCAAACAGGATTTTGTTGCTTGCACAGTCATTATACTGTATTGTTCAGTTTGCTTACTGGTATTTTGCTATGACTGTGGTGCAATTTTTTGGGGGGTATGCACTTTCACACCAGTGTCTGTTTTCCACTAGTGTTACATCCATGTAGTGCCTGTTATATTTGCTAATGCATGTGTACAGACCCAGAGCTGGACTTGGGTAGTGTTATGTCAGTCTGATTGTAGTTTGGACATTGCTCGATAACTCAGTGTAGTTTCCCTACTGTTGTGTTATGTTGACATATTTGTAGGATGTCTAGGTGTCTGGCCAATATCATTGGCCTAGTCCTCGTATCTGTTGTGTATTCCTGACACATCAGTGGGATGATGCGGGGATTGAGGTCACTAACTAATGAGAAGCAATTGAGTCCTGGAATTGTGATATTTCAGTTGATATATGTTAGGACATACAGTGTTACTACATCAGCTTTCTCAGGTTATCTACTGACATATTTTGGATATGTCCATATTTTCATGTCTTTGTCCCCCCAACTTTGTCAGGCTTGGTCCAGATTAATTGCACTAAGGGGTTCTGAGCATACCTCTCCACTGCCAGGATTTTCACAGAATGTCTGGATGTTTGGTTCATAATTTTGTGCGGTTCCACAATGTATTTGTATTTGTCTGGTAAATCACAGTGATGATCCAAGGATTTATGTCAGTAAATATCAACATAACATTTTACTTTCCATTTTCATATCCTTCAGTAATTGTCTGCTGATACACACCCTGAGTGCAGGGGGCATGTGTCTTCATTTGTAACAGCATTATTTAAAATATGCCCCTATATGTGGCCCATCCCCCACTTTTACAGCCTTTATACAGGTTTCTTGCACTAACAGGTTGAGAGGGATGATTCTGAGGTATAACTGCACTGCATGTTATATACATATATATACATTTTTCCTTTCTTTATATTTTTATATACGTATATCTATATTATGACTCTCCTTTTTCATATATATGTTTCATCAGACATATATATATATATATATATATATATATATATATATATATATATATATAGATATATAGATATATATATATATATAGATATATATAGATATATAGATATATATATATATATATATAGATATATATATATATATATATATATATATATATATATATATATATATATATATATATGTATACAACACATGTTTGAAAAAGCAACATTGACTCCTACAGCGCTGATGGTGTAGTGGTACATTTTTTCTGACTATAGTGTTCAGGATCATGGGTTTGAAACTTGGGACTATTGTTTTTTTTTCATTAATGGTTAAGTGAAGTTAAGTGACCAGAATGCATGACATGTTTATTAAAGTATTGCACCTTTTCACATCTCAGATGATGTAGTGGTATTTTGCTGTGATTGTAGAGGACAGCATCCTGTGTTTGAGACTTGGTAGGGTTGACTATTTTTTTGCTGGGCAGAACAAGTTTTGATGGATACAGAGTGATTAAAACATGTTTAAGCATATTATACTTATAATTTTATATTATAAAATAGTATTTATATGCACATTATAACTTTACATTTACCTTCCATGAATCCCCCTATTTGCTTTCATTAAATTATATTCTTGTGTGACTAAACTGTATGGGGCACTTGTATTTATATGGGGGTTTCACATCTTTTCTACACTGACATCTCACTTTTGGAACTGCTACACTACCCTGGTTGAGAAATATTGATTATTCACTACCTATTTATAGAAAAAGACAATTTTCGTGCTGTTTTCATATATAAAAATGAATGGACTGCATTGGGGCTACATAATTTAAGTTTACTAAAATAATTTTAACACTACTTTCACATAGGAAAATAAGTCGCTTGTTTAGGGACTCAAACTATGAACAACTGCATGTAAAGCCACAACTCTAACCACTGCACTACTTCAGCTGAGAACTTTCACCTGTCTATTCGCATTTAGCTCCTATGGAATGTTTAAGCTATGTTAAGCGGACAGCCATAATGTGCACGCCCACTTAACTACACTTAAACATTCCTTAGCCTACTGGAAAAAAAGTTATATATTATTATTATATTATTAGGCTATATGGGTGTGTATTGTGGTGTTCTGACAACTACTTGGGACTGCAGTCATGACATACTTGGCATCAATTGGCCTTTCAGGCTTTTATCCTTCAGGGACTCCTGCTAATACATATCCTGGTATCTATCAACTTTCTAAGTGTGTGAGGGCAATTTTTCAGGTATGTCCCTAATATAGTTTCATTCCCCCATCATTTGTGCCTTTGTTAACATGAACTGCTGTGGGGGAATGTTGCCATACATTTGCTTTCAGACTTCTACCCTTACATAATTCATGTTGATGCATGATCTGCTCTCTGTCAACTTTCTAATTTTGTGGCACTGTGCTTGTTTCACTTTTGGGAGATAATTATGTGTGCATTTGCACACATTTTCTGCTTCAGCAGGTTGCAAATGTATCGTACAGCACTTTAGCAATGCAGGGGGTGTGTCACAGAACATGTATCACACCCTCTGCATTGCTTTCTTATTGCCGTTTTTATTTCAGTGTCCATAGACACTGAAATGATAATTTTTTTCATTTCAGTATCCGCGGACCCTGAAATACTGGTATAATATTAGAGCAAATCTCTAATATTATATCAGTTCAGCTTAGAAAGTGTCGTACAGCAGTTTCTGAGTGCAGGGGGCATGTTTAGTGTCCATGCACTATTCAGACATGCTTCCTGCACTCGTTCATGGTTTGTGTCCGTGTATATTAAACAGCAGCGCACCTTCATGCATATGCAAGGCGCACTGCTGCTCTAAACGGACACTAACCATTCCGTGCCAGAATAGTCTTATTCTTGCATGGAGCTTCATGAATCCAGGGGATAGTTAAGCTAAGGAAATTAAGAACTCCTTATTTAAATTATAATGCAATGCATTCTAAATCATTTGCCAATCTGTCTTAAATATCATACACTACAAAATATTAGTATTATAACAAATATTTTATGTATTAGAGTGCTGCAGATAATTTCGACATGTTATATTTCTAAACAAATTTCAATTTTGACCATGATGCTGTGCAAGGATAAAGAATACAGACTACTTCCATTTTAAAGCTATTTAGAAATTTAGTTTGTTGATGGCTGAGTTGACATTAGCTTATATTTTAGAAACGTTTCAAGGATAAATTTGATTAATGTTGTTAGGACAGGGCATGTAAGAAGAAAGCATTTTGGACAAAGGGTGACAGTGATCTCATATGAGGTGTCAAGGCCACTTTTTAAAAAGGTAATATTGTAAGTGAAATGATAAGGCAATAGTACATGGTTATCTAACCTAACACATGACAAAAGGAACCATAAGAGACTCTTGACAACCATGTACTGGTGAATTCTTAAGGGAAAGTTAATTTCAAATAAAAAACATATATATATATGATTAGGTATTTCCATAAAATATGCACAGGCTTTGTACATCATGGATGACATATGGGTAAAATATGTGTGTAAGAAATATTCTGACTAGTGGCAGGATAGATAAAGTTGAATAGCGGCACTGAAGTATTTACAGCACCTCAAATTCATAACTGACATTTGAAATAATAAAATATTTAAAAAGAAGGTGAGTACCTGTTTAAGAGTAAAACATTTTAGGAATGAAAAAGCTTCAGTATCTGTCTTCTTAATAACCTAAATTGTTTCAAATTCATATTTTCATTAGCTCAGTGTTTGTTGTCAAATTTCTTATTGCATCTTCATGACAACCAATACAAAAAGAAAAAAAAAGAAAAAAATCTCACTTTCTCATTTTAATCAAATACAAAGTTTTCTAAGCACCAAATTGTAACATATAGTGAATCAGGACCTATAAAATATAAAATTGTAATTGTTTCCTTGTTTTTTAAGAGTGTTTTTTTTTTTTTTACTATCATACGAAATGCAGCAATGAATATCCATAATTTACTCAATAAAAGATTGCAATAGCTAGAATATTACTTAAAATTATATTAAACTGTGGTAAAATTACAAATCTCATTTATGAATACATAGATGCCCAAAATTCACATATCCTCTGCAATAGAAATCATAATGACTAAAATATTTTACTTGTACACATTTTAAGTTATTGGTTAGAGACTCTGTTGAAAGATACATATTTTTACTTGTTACAAACTTAAGAATGAGCATGCATTTCTGCCTTATTTTCAATTCATCTACATAAAATGTATTATTAATTATATCTGATCCCTAGTGTTTTGGCTGCCTCTTTCACTATTTGTTTTATAAATATATATATATATATATATATATATATATATATATATATATATATATATATATATATATATATGGTTCCACTTCACAATATCGAATTACTGAAAACCCAAACTTCATGTGGTCTAGACCATATGATCGAGTTTTCAGTAACTCAAAATTAGGAAGTGGAATAAAAAAAAAAAACACATAATTTCTTCAGGAGGCAAGCCCCCCTGCACACCCCACACCCCCCTACTTAAATATACCAACTTCGAGATCGCACTACAGTGGGGGAAAGGGAAATCTCCCATTCCACCATGTCTGCAGAAGCACAGAACAGGAGATCTCCAATTTCCTTGCTATAGTGCTATCACGGAGATGGTATATTTAAGTAGGGAGGGTGCAAGCCCCCCATATCAACTCCAAGATCGCACTACACAGAGCAAAATGGCAAACATACCATTCCAAGCTTCATGACTGCCTGTTTAAATTGTAAAAAAGTATCCGTAACCTTCTCTTAGAAACACTACTTCACTGTTCAAACATTACACATTAATATATATCTCTCCAATACTTATCGGAGTTTCATAGGTAACCTCAGTCATGTTTCCTTCTTCCTTACTATACTACAACATAACACATCTTAGTGTAGTGTAGTGTGATCTTGGAGTTGATATATTTAAGTAGCAGGGGGTGTGGGGGGTATAGGGGTGCTTGCCCCCACTTATATTTGAAGAAGTGTAATATGGTTTGTTTTTTTATTTGTTTCTGTATGTAATTACGCTGAAGTACATGTTGCTTTCCTATATGTTTCAATGTTATGGGATTCAATGTTTTGTGTTTTCATTGTTTTTAATTTTCAAGATTTTGGTCTCAATGTTTTAAATTTCAATGTTATAGGCTTTCGATATTCTAAAGTGAATCCTCTCTCAGATATATCCTCCAACCTTACTACTCATCATGTCATTTCCTCCTTGATCAAATCTTATAGTGGCCATCTTACAGTGATCTTCTTCAATAAAACTTTCTTTACAGTCCCCAAGAATCATATGATATTAAGGATTACTTGAATGTTGTCTACTTAATATTCATGATTTCTTTGTAATCATAAATGACATAGCTCAAAAAGACCACCAGCTGATACTACTGCATACTAATTTGAACATATTCCATTTCAGATCACTGTATTGAGGCATCAGCCCTCATCTACCATAAATACACTGATAAGTCTAAAGGTAAGATTATATAGTTTAATTTCTGTTTCAATAAACTCTGTAAGAGGACAAAGTATATATCCATCTTAAATGTATATTATTTCAGACAGTATAAAGGGATTTAAATATGGCAAGTAATATTGTAAAGTAGACCATTAAGAAATGTATGGTCATATAAAAAATTAATATCCACCACTAAAGGCAATCTCAGTTCCTTTTTTGGGTCCATTAATAAACTTAGAAGTAGCACACATCACTGCATTGTGCTTTTATCTCATTATTCCTCCTACTCTGACCATGAAGCCACTGCCAATATCTTCACTGACAAATTATAATTTCACCTTCCTACTCCTCACAATCTCCTCCAAATGACCCCACTAAAAAGTAATTTAAGGAGAGGAAGAGGGATTATGTGGTCTAATAAACTGGTATATGCAAATCTGAAAAATCTCTTAGCATGTTTATTATTTTATGGTTGATGGAAGAACTATTAAAATCTCCATAAATGAAAGTGGATCAGATCCTTTTTACACTGTCAAGAACAAAAAAAAAGAACATTAATTATATGGATTAAAGTAACACCCCTTGCTGCCTCTTGAAAAGTGCTAAACACTACTTAACCCAGCCCCTCCTTCGCCTCTTCATTATGCGCTTCCTCACAACTAATGTCTCAGCTGCATGGATAATGGCTACTGTGGTACTTATAAAGCAAAACCTCAACTTACACTTGCAGTTATAAACCTATTAGCTTCACTAGTATTCATTGCAAAGTAATGGCATTTGTTCACTTAATTAACAATAACATAGGAGAGCTTCAATCAATTGACCCAGTTAATCTCGATTTACATAGCTCGTGACTACTAAACTTAGCTGACATTTTTGAAATAATTACTGAAGGTCTGGATGTGAGGAAATACATTAGTACTGCTTATCTCACCAGGACAAGGCAATTGACACCATCTACAATGCAAGTATAATTGGTAAACTCACCCAGCTCAACATTATCCCCTACAAAGTGTATGACAAAGCTAACTGGTTAACTGATATAACTCAGATCATTAAAGTTAGACATGCTTCATCTAGTCAGAAGTATTTAATACATGATGTCCCATAAGACTGCATCCTGGGCCCTACTCTGTGGCATCTATTTCTCTGTCATGAAAGCAAAAGTAAAATTTCTGTGGCTATCCAAATATGTTTGGGGTGCAGGTGTCTATGTGTATGAGGTGCCGGTGTTAAAAAATTCCTTCTAATTCTCCAGGAAGGGTTTTGATCAGGTCATTGCTAGGCATAGTAAACATGGGTTCACCCTTAACACCAAAAATGCAGTATCACTGTTTTCAGCAAATCTGTGACCCCTTACTCCTACCATGCTAATAACATCACCCTCAGAACAGGCCCCATAATCAGAAATCTGAGTACTTATGCTGGTAATGAGCCTTCCATTGAACAACATGCCTCAGTTGTAATCTGAAAATGATTTTATTCTGTACAACTGTTCCTTCTCCTCTAGGTCCCAATAAGTAATAGTTCCCCTTTATTCACCCTTTATTTGATCTATCACTAAATATAATAAAATATGTCACATGCTTCTGCCTAAACATCTAGTTCAGCATGAAAATACCTCAGAGATTCTTTACCAAGACTATCTTAGGTCTAGGTAACCTGGAGTTATCATGTACAATTAAGTTCCCTTTCACTGTCTGTCTCTCTCTCTCTCTCTCTCTGTTTTTATCATCCATCTCATACAGGCACTTGCAGGGTACTGGGCCCACTGTGGGGGCTGTGAAGAGCACTTTTGGCCAACATCAAAGACTTAAACAATACTAATTTCACAAACTTTAATCATACTTTTACTTAGGAATGGGATCCATTTTCGTCATGTTATTAGAAACCAAAAAAAAAAATGGAGAATTTCAACTGCAATGTACCTGCAGGGGCCTCACTGCATAATTTTCTGTGATATGAAAGATCCTGTGCTTTTCAGTCACACTTACATCTGTATAACCAGTGAGGCAATTAATATTCATTCTAGAACTTTAAATCTTAATCTCCATCATAACAGTATCTGCTGGAGCTGTAGGTACTTAACCCACTGCATTCCCTGCCTTTGAAACAATTGTCTATTGTATATCATGTACAGTAATTCTGTATTAACTTTTACATTTAGATTTGAGAAATGGAAAGAACACTGTAAATTCATACTCTGGAACATTCTATTTTCTAGGAGAAACTGATAGACTCATCTTGCTATTGGAGGGATGTGGCTATGCTTCTCAATTGCTACTAAGGCCATATGTTTAGTATTTACCTATGAACTATTAATTAGTTTAAAGTCATACCCAACTTCCATGCAAAGGTGGCACAGTAGCACAGTGGGTAGCATTGTCACCTCACAGCAAAAGATTACCTGGTTTGATTCTCTTCTGGGGTGCCTTCTGTATAAGGCTGGTATGTCTGCCCTGTGCCCGCATGTGTTTTTTCCATGTGCTCCATTTTTCTCCCACTTTCCAATGACATGCAGTAGTTGAGAAGGACACTCTAGATTGGCCATAGGTGTGAGTATACATGTGTGATGTGGAAGAACTACCATGAAAGGGCTAGCCACCTGGCAGTGGAAACCTTGGGTCTAGATGACCCTATGTGCAAAAATGGGAAAAAGTGGTTGCATTCCTTTTCCATTGTTTTTTTTTTTAATGTAATAGTAATTATAAACTTTAGCTCCTCACACAGAAAGACTGAAATGGAGAAATACTTTTTTGGTAAGCATTTTTTTAATTTCTGGGGTACCTGTCTGCCATCTTCTGTATCTCAAACCACACCTTAATCATTGTAATTTGGACATCTCCGATGACAGGCCTGTTTTCCAAACAGACATTATACGGAAGAAGGTAGAGAGGAGATCAAGATATCTTGGTGTGGTGTCATCCTGTAATCCAGTAAAGTTTTTTTTTAACTTAAAGACCTTACCACTTTTCCTATTGTTCATGTAGGATGTGCATTTATATGAATATGGCTTGTAGATGCCTACATACATTCATACATGTACCCCAACTGCAGATGGACCTCTGCTGTAGCCAAAGAGAAAAAAAATACCCTTATCTTAAGAGAGGGAGAAACAGCAATCCTGCTACATACTAGCCCTTTGATTCCTGGCCCACTAATCAAACCAAACTAATCAAAGAGTTACATGGGAGATCTCACTGTGTGCATCAGCAGCTGGTTGTTTGTGTGCAGAGTGTTCATTTATAAATGTATCTGTGACAGAATCTGTTTCTGTGAATGTCCCTCTATGAGATGGACCAACATGATGTGGTGCACAGGTGTAAGCTCCTATCATGACCTTGCTTAAGTCCATAGAATGAGAATGTGTGATATTTGGTAATGTGCAAAAGCAAACCTTCACTGTTTTACTGAGACTATGTGACTCAAGGAAATATAAACATAGCTTACAAAATGTGTGTGATGGGGTGCAAGGAGTACTGGCTTTCCAGATTAAAGATCAGCAGCAGAAGCAGCACATCATCTACACTGCTTCCCTGGTGCCAATTATGAGATCCAGTTAAACATGGTAGACCTGACATCCCTCTCTCCAGCAACAGTCACTAGTTCATCCTGTTTTATTCCAGTGCATTCTCAGTCAACCTGAGAGAGAAAGAATCATCTACTCTTTAAACATATGTTTGTTCTGGTTTGGGGCTAGTTCCCAGAAGACTACATATGTACCCATCCCAGGCAGGGCTCCCAGGTGTATCTTTCATCCTCACAAGCAAAGGCATAACTAGTCATTTGGTACCCTGGTACTCTAGGCAATTCCTCAGACTGATGCCCTCTTCACCTCTTTTCATGCCCTAGTTGAAAAAGAAGAGTGAAAAAAAGGTCTGTATAAATTTAAAGACAAAAAGAAAAGGTAACACTCTGATATGTTTCAATAGCAAGATCCTTGCTGCAATTGTAGCAAGTAGCAAGCAACTTCATACATTTAAAAGTACACTTGAGGTCAGAACAACAGTATATACATTCCTATAAAAGTTGTACTGTCATCTGTGGATTCTTATGAATGCCAGTACTGAACTTGCACCCCGTTGGCAGCTACCAATCCTAAGCCCTTACAGCTTGCATCTGAGTCAGGCCCCCTGTTTCATCACCTTAGTTAGAGCTGTGCTCGCAAGGCTGTTGTTAAATTTTTGGGTTCCTAGAAAATGATTTTAATTTGGGTACCTTGGGACCTTTCAGACTAAGTATCATCCTGTCACAGCCACTCCTCCTAAGCAGCCTTTTATAGTTCATACTGTAAAGTTTTTGTAGTAGTATGCACAGACTGAACTATAGCTGCAATGCTCTTATGTTATAACAAACCTAGGCACAAAATCATGTTGGCCCATCTCATAGAGGGGCATTCACAGTGACAGATATTTAGTTGCAATTATGTGACATTACAGTGACTCTATATACAGGGCTGATCTGATGTGAAATAGAGCCATAAATGAAGCCTCCATGGCCCCAGTCACTGACTACTGCTGCACTCTCACCACATAGACACACACACACACACACACACACACACACACACACACACACACACACACACACACACACACACACACATCCTCAAGTGCTCCTCCTTGTTTCTGCCTGCAACCTGAGCTCCCTACATAATGTAAATTATTTTTCCTTTACTTACATTTCAACTTACTCATCAGCACTTTCCAGAAGCCAATGCTTTCTAGATGCTATGAAGTGCTTTAAAGAGCTTATGCTTTAAAACTAAATTTTCATTCAGTGATGCCCTGAACAAAAATTATGACTTAGGAAAGAAATAAAGAAATCCATCATTGCTGTTCAACTTTACTTTTTCTTGTATTCTTTCAGCACACCATAAACAACCAAAATACCACAACACTAACTGTGTAAGAAATAAATGAATTAAGCCGGGGTGGTCTTCAGAAGCCATGGAGTTCTATATGCTCTGAGCAGGGCCGGCCTTAGCTGATATGGCGCCCTAGGCGAAGTAGTGCTCTGGCGTCCCTTAAGTTCCTCCCATGCCATACTCATGAAACACCCCTACGAGCCACGCCCACAGGTAGGTCAGTCCCCAAAAAAGCCACTCCAGTCATTCACTCTCCACGAAAGCCAGTCCAGTCATTTCCTTTAATTATTAAAATCATAGAAGAAAGGATGCCTTGTAATGTAATTTAAACTGTAAGTGAAGGTGGAAATTTCCTTTAATAAACCTGCTTTACCTGTTGCTCCTTCACACATACTTTACTTTAAAAGTCATGTCTTTAGAAAATAGAAGCCTATGTGCCTTGGTTCAAAGGGTTGCTATCTAGACAGTTTAATTTACTTTGGGGTAGGTGAGTGAGCCTTACAGCTCAGTGAAAGTAGAATAGCAACCTCCGTCCTCCCAGTTTACAGAAGCTTAAGCTAGAATAGCACAAACACAGGTAGCCATTTGCTAAACAATACAATCTTGCAATGAAAACAGGCTTAGCATGAACAGTAAAATTCTCTGCCACTGAAACTGCATGAAAACCCATATCTATAGAAAAGGATCTGGTCGGTGGAGGATTAAGTTTACATTTGGGCCGTTTTCAAAACTGACTTCTTGCACGCATTTTTATGGCCATGCATACATGTATTTGTTCTTTTATTCAACTTCCTGACTGCACTAAATTATATTCCTTATGTAATACAGCACCACTTGTTAGAATGTGTTTTACATTTGTAGATTTAAGCATTCTTTTAATAAGCAAAGAAACACAATGTATAAACCAATAATGACAAAACTAACCATTTCAGAAAATTTCAACCATAAAAGGCCACTCAGACTTCTGTCATTACAATCCGCCAATATCACGGAATACAACAATCTCTGCAGTAGAGAAATCTGAACATTTCCACATTAAAGAAATCTGTAACTAATGAAGTGCTGCATTACCACACACTGCTGTTGTAAAACGCTGCTGCCTTCACTCATCAGTTGATGTCTCCTTTTTAAAAGCACAGTATTACTCATTTTTAATTTAATTGCATTTTTTAAACTGTTTGGTCTAACATTGCTACATACTCATGTGTGCTTGCTTGCAATGCATTTGAATTGTTTTGACTGCTGTTTTAGCTACTTTTCTGTATATATATATATATATATATATATATATATATATATATATATATATATATGTATATATATATATATATATATATATATATATATATGTATATATATATATATATATATATATATATATATATATATATATATATATATATATATATATATATATGTATATATAAATACCTTTCCTGTAACTAGTGTAGTCCAGATTCAGATTTGCTGTATCCAAGACTATATGTAAGCTTTTGAGCACCCCCCCCCCCACCTAAGCTTTCTGTGTTGCAAGGAAACCTTCTAGCTTATCAGTGGGAGTGGAAAGCACTAGGTAAGCTATCTACCACATAAGGAGTGGTTCTTGCCCAGAAATTGTAGTTATTGGTCATTTGGGCAGTTTTTCCATCTCTCCCAACTTTCTGATTTAAAAGCCCACATTTGCACTTGTTTCCCCCTTTCCTGTAACTAGTTTAGTCCAGATACAGATTCTTAGTTTTACACTTGAATTTGTTTATTCATGATCAGCACTTGTTCAGAACTTGTAAGCACTAAATAACCTGCTAATTACTACAACACTCAACCTTCCTCATTACCTAGACAAAAACAGTTTTGGTACTTACTTTCCTCACTTGCTTAGAGAAAAACAGCTCTTGTACTCACTTTCCTCACTTATCTAGAGGAAAATAGTTTTTTATTCAGGCATGTCCAAGGGTCAGCTCCTAGTGTTCTCTCCTGTCTATCTGATGAATCTGGGCATCTTGAGGCAATGTAGAAATTGCCTCATGTACACAGACAACCCTCTCCTCCTACCACCCAACACTACAACCTGTGAGACATGCACTTATCTAACCAAACTGGAGGTAAAGATCTCTCCAATCAAGACTGATCTTGACAGTCAAGAGGAGAAGGTAAACACTTGCACCACACCACACTCATTACATAGTCTCACTAAATCTACACCACCAAAATCCACACATAGAAACACAAAAACATTTGCGGAGGCTGTCAATAATAATCTGCTCAAGCAACAGAGATCTCCAAAGCAGAAATGCAAGCAACTTCCACCCCCAACACAACCCAAATGACACGTAGCCCGCAGACTCATTGTGCCACTCAACCACAGCCAATAAGGCAAAACAACGTACCCAACACACTAGTCATAGGTGACTCTATAGTCAGGCACACTGATGTCCCACTCACCAGGCTAAACAAGGAGAAGGTTACTGTCAGCTGACTGTCAGGTGCCAGGATCCGCCACATAACCCACGCACTCAGGTCACTCTATAACAAGTACAAATATGACTCTGTCATTGTCCATGTTGGTGTGAATGACCTGAGACGTACCTCCCTGGACTACATGAAAAGAGACATGGAAGAGCTCTCCGATCTTATAGCCCAGGCAGGTATGACCCTAGCCCTGAGTAGCATTCTGTCATCACCCAGAATGATGCCGCAGTACAAGGACAAAATGATTGACTTCAACAATTGGCTAAGCTTCTAGTGCCATTCTATAGGGATCCAGTATCTGTCTGCCTGGGATGACATGGTCGACAGACCATGATGCTTTGCCAGAGATGGCCTGCACCTGTCACCTCTGGGATTCCGGATACTGGCTAAGGTTCTTGCCACCCCTATAGTGCCTTTTTTAGGCAGGTTCAAATGACAAATTCACCACCGTAACAGGAACAGGCAAGCAAAAACTGAGGGTAATGCTACTCAATGCTAGAAGTCTAAATCTCAAAATGCACTCACTCGAGGCACTCCTTAAAATGGAGAACATTGATATCTGTGCAGTGACTGAGACCTGGTTTAAGGCTCCAGAGAGCACCCCTGCATTACCAGGCTATAACTCATACCACACTTTTCGGTCATGTAACCTGGTCCGGAACACCAAAGGCGGAGGTGTGTCCATATTCATTAAGGATATCCACACCTCCAGGCTAGTCGCTCAACATAATGCAGTTGAGGTTATCCAAGTGCAACTAACTCTGGGCAAAACTGCAATCCAAATTGTAGCTTGCTACAGATCACCCACCATGCCCCAGGATTCCCACTCCTGTTTTCTTGATGTACTAGAAAATATTAGGGTTCAACCAAGCACCCTAATAATGGGCGATTACAACTACCCCACCATTAACCAGGAAAACTACTCATGTACCAACTCCTTCGCTGAACGCTTTCTGGAATTTATAAACTCCAATGCCCTGGATCAACTTATCCACACCCCCACCAGGGGCAACAATATCCTAGATCTAGTCATTACCAACATGAGTGACCGGTGTTCCACACCTGAAGTCAATGCCTCATTGGTCCGATCTGACCATAAGCTAATTACCCTAGATATCCACATCCTGCCCCCACCCCCCATTAAGGAAACCATAGTAAAAAATTTCTCCAAAGCCAACTTCATGCTCCTTAAGACAGAAGTGGTGAACTTCATTACACCCATGCAGATGGACAATACAGTTACGACTACTGAGTCCTACACAATTGCACTTTATGAGCACTTACATGAGTACATGGATCATGCTATCCCAAACAGAGCCAAGATGCTATCCTCCAAAGAAAGGAAGCTAATCTGGTGGTCCCCTGCCATAAACAAACTGTACAACAGAAGGAAGAAACTGTTGCAAAAGAGAGTAAAATCCCACGAGTGGAGGAGCACCCTGGTCAGCCTCAGTAAGAAGCTGCGATCCCTGAATAAATCCTCCAAAGCTAGTTACGAAAACAAAATCACCACTGATTCTAAAGACAACCACAAAGCATTCTATAGCTATGTCAAGAATCTCAATGGCAACACTCAGATCTGCTCTGAGTTACAGCACAATGGCACTAAACATACAGACCCAACTGATATTGCCAACATCCTGGCAGATAGGTTCAGTGCTAACTTTACCCCCCTCTCACCCCCTAAAGAGCCCATCTCTATACCGGAAGAATGCAAAGTTCCTGTAATCACGGCTGCACAAGTAAAAACCACACTCTCCAAAGCCAAGAACACAGCATCTATGGGACCAGACAACATCCCAGGCTGCGTTCTACATGAATTACAGAACGAACTGGCACCCCACCTAAGTACCATGTTCAATCATAGCCTCGCCTCAGGCTTTGTGCCTGCTGAATGGCGCACAGCAACGGTTATCCAACTCCACAAGGGGGGAGCCACCACGGACCCCGGGAACTACTGCCCCATTATCCTGACGAGCCTGGTCTGCAAGGCCATGGAACGTATCATCATAGAACTTATAAACAAAGATATTGGTAATCTCCAAACTCTGGACCCCACCCAGTTCAGGTTTGTAAAAGGCAGATCATGTCTCCTAAACCTGATTGACTTCTTTGAAGCAGTCACCAAAGCTGTAGACAAGGGTAAGGTGGTTCACACAGCCTATCTAGATCTTGCCAAGGCTTTCAACACCATCCCCCACTCTGGAATTATAGATAAACTCACTAAACTAGGTATAAATCCCTATGTCACAAGATAGGTTGCCAACTGGCTCACTGATAGAACCCACACTGTGAAAGTAGCAGACTCCATATCCGACTTCAGACCAGTGACAAGTGGAGCACCACAGGGTTCAGTCCTGGGTCCTCTCCTGTTTGGTATCTACTTCTCTGAAGTACAGGCTAACATAGAAGGTCTTTGGCTAATGAAGTTCGCAGATGACTGCAAACTAGGAGCCATAATCAAAACTCTTAACAATGTGGACATCCTACAAAAGGGCCTCACTGAGACAGATGCCTGGTGTCAAAGCCATGGCCTCAAGCTCAATGCCAAAAAGTGCATTGTCATCCCCTTTGGTAAAAACTCTGTACCCATGAACTACAACATAGGTGGTAGTATACTTAACACCGAAAGTGTGATAAGAGACCTTGGGACGCAGGTGGACAGTAGTCTCTCCTTTGATAATCACATTGTCACAGTAGTCAGGAAATCCTTCTACGTGGCACACCTCATCACAAAAGGTTTCTCATCCAGAAAAAAAGAGGTCATTGTTCCCCTCTACTCATTATTCATTAGACCCATTATAGAGTACAATGCCTCTTTTGGTATGTACCTCACAAGACATCTACAACAACTGGAAAGGCCGCAGAAATACATCACAAAGAGGATTACCGGCCTCAAACAGATGCCCTATGCAGACTGTCTCAAAAAGCTTTACTCTGTTGCATATCGCCTACTCAGAGGTGATCTCTGCCTAACATACAAAGCTATGTCAGACCCAGAGCTGTTGGACATGCTCCACTTAAAGAAATCCCAATCCCTCTGAGCTATACGCTCTAGGGACCTAAACCTTGTCACCACAATAAACAGAACATGCCGGAGGGATAGATTCCTGTCCCAGAGACTTCCCATGCTCCGGAATAAACTACCTATCTATATCAAACAAAGCTCCTCATTAGCACTCTTCAAGAAAAATCTTGATGACTGGATGGGAAATAGGAAATTCACCCCAGGGATCACCTCTGTGACTCTGCTCAACAGTTGCACAGGAAAATAATTTTCTTGGGTGGCAAAAGCCAGGGTACCTTTTTGGCTGGGCTAGTATAGGCCCCAGGGCCAATAGCCTAATACCTACCTATGAACCTATGAACCTATGTTATTACTGCTAACAGGGAGACCCTAATCCTGAACAAAACATCGGTAGTGCCAAACAGCTGCCGTCTTGAGAGCAGGAAAAGGTAACAGTTTTACCAATTGCTAGCTCTTTTTTAAAAGCACAGTACTATTCTATTATAAAAGTAGCAGAGCAATACTTCTTAGTATAACCTAAGTGATACTCAAGGTATGGGGTTTTGAACATACAAGTCTTTTTCCTGTGTTTTGATATCTGTTGCCTCTATTCAGGTTCTGATCAGTGTGTTTTAGCTGTAGATAGCGATCTTAAGAACCCTGCAGGTACTAGACTGCTCAATGTAATATCTGGTACTATGTATTAAGAGAAAAATTAAGAAAATACTGAAAAAGAAAAGAAGGTTGCAATCTAGCCAAACAAAGACAGTGATGTCTAGCACTATGATACTAAGTAGTTTAAAAAGTCATCCAGTTGAACGGACATAGCCATTGATGTAAGAATGGTATGTAACAAACCTAACAATTCTCTGTGCTGTTCAACAGAATACAGGTTAGCCAGTACTAGCTACCTTTCCATATACAGATGCTATGAAATTAGAACTAATAACATTAGGCATTTAACAACTATATTGGACCATTGCTTCTATAGTACATTAAAAGCAGTATGCAAAGTAATGCTATGAATCAGTATACGTTCAACACAACTGCGCATTTAACAACTGAATTAGGCATTTGCTTCAGAAGCAAATTAAAAACAGTACACAAAGTTATGCTATAAATCAGCATGCGTTCAACACGGAGTTTTAAAAGCAATATATTTAGTAATGCTAAACATCAATGCAAGTACATTGCAACTGAGCAGAATCGTAAATGTAAAAATTTTACTGGAAGTACAAAACATGTGGTTCGTACATCAGGACCCAAGAAAGGCACGTATTCACAATTTCCGACTTTATACTTGCATTTGGGTGATGAAACATGTAACAAAGATATAACTCAGTTTGCCAGACTTACAACAGTAAACTATGTCAATGTAATCAGTTGTAGTGATATTTACACTCAGTCTGTAGACGCATATAAGCAGTGTAACTAAATATAACAACACTATGTCCATATCCTTCACAGTATAATTACTTGTAAATAATTGTGATGAATAAAATAGCAAAAAGAAAAACAAGACAAGATAACTAAAAACTATGCAAAAATACCTAAACAGTACAGTTTTCTTACTGTAAGGATGCTCACACGCCAGGGCGCACCACGCACGTTTGTGAAGTAAAGTTTTTTATTTTCTTTTTTATTTATTTATTTTTTTAACTGTCCTAGCCAACCTGCAGCTGTAAGTGGGAGGGTGCTCTTGCTCCTCCCCCATGGTTCTAGCTTCCTGTTACATTTCAACAGGTTATGGAGAAGAGCGCAGACTTTTATTAAAATAAATATACACACAAATAAAAACTGCGCCCTTTAACAAGCTGGCCTTTACGGCGCCCTAGGCGGTCGCCTAGTTCGCCTATGCCTAAGGCCGGCCGTGGCTCTGAGGTATATTTTTAAAGCATGTTCCCAGTCTTTTGATTGAGTGGTGACCGGAATGCAAAGCAAGACTAAGAAAATAATTTCAGTCTTGTTTCATTCTTTTAAGGAAGATGTATTTTGTGCCCAAGGCTTATACATGTTCAAACTGAAAATACTAGGTCTCAAACTAACAAGACAATGTATCAGAGGATACATACATCTTAATTGGAAATAATACCTGCCTCCCTCCCCCCAAAAAATAAAGTTGCTCTCTGTACATGCATCTCATGTTAAAAGTGGGATGAAAGCTCAAATGATGTAAGCATGCATCCTCAGTCCTACTCACAAAAGGCAACCACCTGTATATGTGCCTGATGTGTGATTGTTTGGAAAATGAAACAGAAATAAGCATTACATTAATATTTTCAAGCTTGTTACTCCTAGACAGTACACTGACCCTACACAAGGTTTAGTGACCTTCTTTGTACATCTCTGATTTCTTGGCCCTATCAACAACTAGAACACCATATTATCTCCAGCACTAACACAAGCTATAATGACCCTTTGTACAGATCTCTGAAGTTTAATTGTGAGGAAACGTAAAGAAATAATGACTACACAATCCCAAGCCCTCCACATAAACTAGAGCAACCTTACATAACATCTCTGAGAAGGGCTGGTTATAGAATGAGCATGGCTGAGGGCAGAGGCCACCACTAATTCTATATGAAAATCCATTTTACAGTCAGGGAGTGGAGGGGGAGTATCAGATTCCTTGAAGCTGTTAAGACTCTGAATGTTATATTTGAAAGATAATTACTTAAGTCCATTTTACTGCAACCTACAGAGTTATGTATGTGTCCAGGATTACATTTTGTGTCCACTGGTAAAAATCAGTGATATTTTTTATACACATGCCTACATATATGCACACACACACACACACACACACACACACACACACACACACACACACAAGCCCTGAAACTGACAAGTCAAATGTATCTCAAGATGCACAAATACATACATACATGCTGCATGCCTACCTTCTGAGAAACTGGAGAAAAGGCAGTTAGTTCACCTGCAGTATATATTTAAAGGGCACAGGTGAATCTATACAGCAACAGGGAGGGCAAGCAGAATGCACACAGAAAAAGCTATAGCCAAAAATGTATCCAGAGTAAAGCATTGTGAAATAACAATGTTATTCATTGTGGCAATAAGCAGTTGCTTTCACACACATCCTGTTGCTGCCAAATCACCAAAGATAGCCACCTATCATGTGCTATCATTTGTAAGATCTATGTTTTTGATGGTAAATGAAAGAAGTCATTTCCATTTTGTTACCCTTAAATACACTGCACCCCCCCACCCCCACACAGAAAATAAATGCCATAGCAATACTAGTTTTACACTTACTTCCACAAACAGAAATACATTATGTGGCACTAGTAATACCACAACAGATAAGTGACCGTTGTTTGGCAGTTATCAAACAACACACTAGTAAGTCACTTTTATTCCTTGGTTTTACAGAATGGACTTAACTTTGTCTCATACCTTTGCCTTGCTCCTCATAAAAATTTTGAATCCTTGGTATATAGGTTCATAGGAGATTACTTGGGTAACAGCTCAAGAGCCCTTACAAGCCTAGTAAGTTTTAACCAGATTTTACCCAATTTTCTATCCCTAGGCAAAAGATAACAAGGGTCAGCAAGTGGGGTTTGGACAATTTTTATAGACTGCCTCTATCCATAGGGGACATGGGTGCCACCACAAGACTGAATTTGTGATTTCACATTCATTGGTCTAGACTGTACTTAAAGATGGTTAAATAAGTGACCATTGTTTGGCAGTTATCAAACAACACACTAGTAAGTCACCTTTATTCCTTGGTTTTACAGAATGGACTTAATTTTGTCTCATACTTTTGCCTTGCTCCTCATAAAAATTTTGAATCCTTGGTATATAGGTTCATAGGAGATTACTTGGGTAACAGCTCAAGAGCCCTTACAAGCCTAGTAAGTTTTAACCAGATTTTACCCAATTTTCTATCCCTAGGCAAAAGATAACAAGGGTCAGCAAGTGGGGTTTGGACAATTTTTATAGACTGCCTCTATCCATAGGGGACATGGGTGCCACCACAAAACTGAATTTGTGATTTTACATTAATTGGTCTAGACTGTACTTAAAGATGGTTAAATAAGTGACCATTGTTTGGCAGTTATCAAACAACACACTAGTAAGTCACATTTATTTCCTAGTTTTACAGAATGGACTTAATTTTGTCTCATACGTTTGCCTTGCTCCTCATAAAAATTTTGAATCCTTGGTATATAGGTTCATAGGAGATTACTTGGGTAACAGCTCAAGAGCCCTTACAAGCCTAGTAAGTTTTAACCAGATTTTACCCAATTTTCTATCCCTAGGCAAAAGATAACAAGCGTCAGCAAGTGGGGTTTGGACAATTTTTATAGACTGCCTCTATCCATAGGGGACATGGGTGCCACCACAAGACTGAATTTGTGATTTCACATTCATTGGTCTAGACTGTACTTAAAGATGGTCAGATAAGTGACCGTTGTTTGGCAGTTATCAAACAACACACTAGTAAGTCACCTTCATTCCCTGGTTTTACAGAATGGACTTAATTTTGTCTCATACTTTTGCCTTGCTCCTCATAAAAATTTTGAATCCTTGGTATATAGGTTCATAGGAGATTACTTGGGTAACAGCTCAAGAGCCCTTACAAGCCTAGTAAGTTTTAACCAGATTTTACCCAATTTTCTATCCCTAGGCAAAAGATAACAAGGGTCAGCAAGTGGGGTTTGGACAATTTTTATAGACTGCCTCTGTCCATAGGGGACATGGGTGCCACCACAAGACTGAATTTGTGATTTCACATTCATTGGTCTAGACTGTACTTAAAGATGGTCAGGGAAGGTCTGTGCTTCACTTGAATAGCAAGACTATTCCAGAGGAGGGTCAGTCTCTGGGACACATACCTTTCTGTCCACCATCATCTATTCATGTCAGAGATTGGATTTAGACCTTTTGAGTGGGCAATGCTAGTGCAGTTAGTTTTGCAAATATGCAACATTTCCATCTGTGAAGCATCAGAGACTGCCTTGTAGGTCAGGCACAGATCACCCCTCAGAAGTCGTTAGGAAACTGAATATATTGATAGGAGTTTTAATTGGTCTGCATATGACATGCTGGTTATACCCTGTATTTTAAATCATTTAAGATTACATATAATCATTAATGCCAGAGATTAGAGTTTCATACTTTTTATTGTTAAAAAAATACATACTGATGCAAAATGCATTAGTCTATCAACTTTTCCGCAAATTAGATTAATATTTTAAAATTGTGTTTAATGTTGAGCTTTTATTCCATTATTTTTGGCATTGTCCAGAATTTGTGAGTAAAGAGTTAAGAGTTATAGTAGCTTATGTCCTGTCAGTATTTATAAAAATCCCTGAAAGTGAAAACTATTCCTGAAAACTGGGAATGTCTGCTTTTCTTAAAATCCCAGATAAGCACTAAGATCACTAGCTCTTGGCTGCCAGTCTCTAGTACTCACTTTTCTTAACTTCATTTACTGACTGCCAGCTTTATCTTAACAGGGTCATATAACCCTCTTTTAGGTAAATGGCATAATTGGAAAATGGATGATTTTTTTGTCATTCTCCACCAACCAACAGCATCTGTTGTGGGGCCCCTACACATTCTAAGATATTAAGGGGTCCCCATAGCTGTGGGTAACACTGGTGACTAAAGCTAGCTGTGATGTTAGTTTTAGTGGAGAGAATATACACCAGCAGGCTTTAACTAAATGAAATGAACTATGCCAGTGGAAAGCATTTAATGGAATTATGAAGCCTACTACTTGATAAAACACTGTCATTACAACAAAGGTATATTTGGACTGATTTGTTTTTAAATTCATCTACTGTGTATTTGTAATAGATTATCAATGCAACTGTAAATCTGTAAGGTTGTCTCCTACTCGTGCTACTGTTTGATAATAAGCTTTGTTTCTCCTTTCTGTTGATCTTTTTTTATACTGATGTATAGAGTTTTTCCCTGAGCCTCTAATGAAAATAGATTTACTTTTGATGACCAATCCAGACCATTCAAGTAAATGAATGTGAATAAATATTTTTTCAAGGAGATAAAATTGTGCCATTTCTTAGGATTCTTTATCCTGCGAGTTATTATCGCCAATCTTTTTTATTAAGTACACAAGATTGCTGTACTTGCTTTTGCTGGTTTGACAAACATAACAAAATATCAAAACAAGATAACTTACTGTAGTTGGGGTGCCACCAGTGACTGCAGGGTTTGCTGGTGCCTAAAGCCAGCTATGTGTTCTCACAAGGTGACCACACCACATCCACTGACATCTTTCATTGTAGAGTAGCTGTAGCTTTACTCCAAGGTTTTCCAATATTGCTGAGCTCCTCACATGGTCATGGACAGTCAGACCACCTAACCCATGGAGAAACTCATTTCTATTTATAATCTCAGTATTTTCATTACTACCCACAGCTCATGATAATAGATGAGGACTGGAACAGAAAATGATTTGTAAACTGAGACCTTTGTTTAATGACACAGTGTTTGCTACACCATCACAGTCTAGTGAAATACATGCAGTAGTGCTGGCACTGCACTAATTTAGTGGTCAGTTTTCCAGTGCCCCCACTCTCACTCATGGAAAAAAAAAACAAGATACTTATATTTCTCCACCTGATGTAGCTGTTGCTCCCCCCCAAAAAAGAAAATCCATATTTTTGTGAGAAAACTTTGAACGTATTTATTTAGTTAGTTTTAAGGTATTAATTTTCATCCCAGCTACTCATCAATGAATATTTTCTGTGAATACTATAGATCAGAAACAGATAATACTAAAAGGACAAACAACAGGGGTCCAGGGAAGAAAATATCATGGGAAGAAATATCCAGGGAATTGTTATGGCTAGGCTTGTATAGGCCCTAGGGCCGATAGCCTAGTACCAACCTATGAACCTATAAATAGAGTTGTTATTTTCATATCCCCAGACTGGATACTCTCCAAACCTTGACTGTACATTGATATCCTGCTTCTGCAAATCACAAACAGGAAAGGAGAATTGCCATACAATCGGCAGTGTCCTGTGCCCACCCTGAATATTTGATTTTGCTACAAGAATGAAGACATAAATCTCACTCCTCAAATATCATAATCAAATGGCATCCATGCGAGTCTCTAGTCTCCATATTGTTGCATCATGTCCCATAAGATGTCCCAGATTATATTGTCATATGCCTTCTGTAAGTCCACTACACAATCCTAAATAGTACTGGCAAAATCTCATGATCTCTCCAGTACTTGTGCAAGAACAAATAGTTGATCAGTTTTGCCACTGTCAGGATGGAATCAGCATATCACATCCTGAATCACAGCTTTTTCCATTGAAGTCTCCTTTACAGAATTATTACTTGGTTTACTTATTCATTCATTTATTTAGTTAGTTATTATATTATCAGGATAGCTTGATTGAACAAAAGCATATTTTCAGTGAAGGGCTAGGAAGAAAAGCTCCACAGGAAAAAGTGACAAGATAAATAAATAATTGTAAATATCAGTAAGAAACAACAAAACTATTAACAACAATAATAATAACAACAACAACACTAAGGAATTTATAACAAGCACATTAATGTTTGTAGCAATTTAAATAGAAAAAGCATGTAATAAATGCAACAGTGGTAATATTTCAGAAGAAGGAAATTGTAAGACTGGTTAATTTCTGAAATATTTTCTTAAGGGTATGACCAGGCATGTTAAGAAATTGTTTAATTTTGGAAAGTATTATGTTTGTTTCATTTCTAAGTTACAGCAATATGGAGTTACAAAGCATGAATATATGGTTGGAGTATATGGAATCAGCATAGTGGTTGTAGGATTTATTCATTTCTAAAAGGTTAAGTGAGAGGGATCTCAGGTTTCTTGCTGGTATATATTTGTTGACAAAATTAGATAGTGTGGGGACTTGTTGGGTTTTTATAGTAAATTGTGGATTTTTTTTAGTTTGAGTAGTAGCCAATTGATGTTTGTAGTGCTTTACGATGATTGGTGTGGAAAGGGCAATTGCTGTGTAGCATGCAACCTACTACCTTATTATAGGTATTTTCTAGTCTTTCCAGCTGTGCTTTTGGAATGTTAGAGAGAGTACAGGAAGAGTATAGTAAGGCAAAGATTAGCCGTTCTTGAAGTGTGGTTACTCGTGCAGACTCTCTTAGGTATTGCCTGCCCAAAGTTGTGTGTCTTTATGATATGCCATACTCAAGGAATTTGCTGAAGTTTAATTTATAGTCAGTTATAGAAGCTTGGCATTTGTAACTTATTCAGTTGATATACCATTTTTGGAGATAATGAAAATATGATTGGAACCAAAAATAATCAGTTTTGTTTTATTGGTTCAACAAAAGCATAGAGTTAATTAGCCACTGTTCAATGGCCTCAAAATTTTGTTGGGTATAAGTTTGTAGCTGGGAAAATGATTTAGCAGAACAAATAAGAATGTAGTCATTTGCATATTGAATAATGTTGTTGTTGGTAATTGAGGTGCACATATTACTGACAAAATGTTAAATAGCATTGGACCATGAAAATAACCCAGGGACGTATATATTAGCAGGCCCAGATGTCAGAGATTGAAAGCGACTGTTTAACCACATGCAACATATTAGGGAGGTAAATTCCAAGAAATATAAACAAATCCACTGCTCTGAATTAAGTCAAACTCCCAGTATCATAGAATAATTCCAATTAAATAAAACAGAGAGGTGACAAACACGGTAGATAAAAATCCAAACATTTTATTAATGAGTAGAGCAAAAGATTGTGACCACGTTCACGTACATCAACCACGCATCATCAGACATAAATTACAACCTCACACTCCATTTTTAAGTGTAGTACATCCAGTTCCAAACAACTTACAATCATATATCAATTAATACTAATTAATTACTATGGAAACAAAATACTAACTAAAACATACTATATCAATCAAAAATAACAAAAGTCTACAAATAAAATACATACCAATATAACATCATGAAAACTCATGGATGTATATACACCCAGCTATAAAAACTAAAACATCAACCAATAAATTACTAAAACTTATTAAGATATATTACAGATATAAAAGAACCTTTCAGTCTCATGGAAACAACAAATTGCTAACAAGCAGTAATACATATTCATCAAACAAACATCACATAAGGAAACACATCAATACAGCTGTCTAAAATTTTTAAATAATGAAGATAATAACCTACCAAAGATATGCGGTCCATTAAATGACTTCTATAAAGGAGTATACAATCTCATGAGAGCATGCTCCAGGAGTATACAATCTCTTAAGAGGACTCTCAAATGAACTTCATCCCTAGGCAACAAAATGACAGCAGAACACATGGTTGATAATGGAGCACAGTGGAGAGCAGAAAACCTGGTGGAATACCCTTTAGAGTTTCTATCCCTGTGGTGATCTGAATGGTTGAAGAGGAAGCAACAAGAGACAAGAAGACAGCCACCAGGGTAGACTTACAAACCACAGTATCCTGGGGAATGGCAGAAAACAGGGCAGAGCAAGAAATCATGGAAGCGTTGACCAATAAAACAATCGACTCTGATACCACAGAACTATGTCAAGTGGTGACCAACAGTACAGGTGACTTTAATGTATTCAATTTTAGTTCCTATAATATCAATAAGGGGTATGCTGACATGTTTTTAAAAGGTTTGACCTTTGTTAAGGTCAAAAGGGCCACCACTGTTGAAAGTATTACTGATTTAAAAATGTATGTAAGAAAATTTAATCTGACTATTTTATATGAGCAAAGTGGTTCACTGACACAAAGTTTGAAATTGCCTAGTATTTTTAACGCATCCCTGCATCCTATTTTACAACAATTTGTGAAAATGTGTGAACTGGACCTGAGATCTGCCTTTAAGACTATTACAGGGGTAGAAGGGTCCAATCTAACAGTAGAGGAAACAGTTTTATTGAATTCTTTGAGATCTTCTAAAATCTAAAATCAGAATCATGAAACCAGATAAAGGTGGGGGATTGTTGTCATGGACAATATGGACTATGCAGAGAGAGTGTATAACATCTTATTTGGGGACACTTACAGCCAAGTCTCAAAAATGAGTTAAACATTGCATACAGAAATATTCATATGGTGGTGCATGACATGTTGATGCAAGAACAAATTAACCTTGATGAATTTAACTATGTGAATATGAAAGCCCTCATGGTACCAACCATATTCAAAGCACCTACAATACATAGGCTCAGATACAATCCACCAGTGTGACCCATCGTGGATGCTAGGTGTTTCATTACTTCCCCTGTAGCCAAATATCTGGAGCATCATTTAAATGGAACAGTACAGAAGCTTCCCCATTTGTGTAAAGACTCTTGGGACTTTTTCAAAAAATGCAATAACTTGATTTTTGATGATGCTTTTATTTTTTTAACTATTGATGTAAAGGAGTTGCTTACAGCAATTCTGCACTCCACAGGGGTGGAATGGTTCATGGAATTTCTTAGTAAGAGTACTGATTTGTCCCAAGATAGAATTAATTTATTTACCACAATGCTTGACTTGGTGCTATATAATAATTATATCTACTTTGAAAATCAATATTTTGTTCAAAAAAGGTGTGGCTATGGGATCTGCTTGTGGGTCTTTTGACGCTAATGTAGTCATGACAGAGTGGTAAAGGAGGTTCGTCATCAACAGTGAATTCAAAAATTCATGGTACCTCTATGCGATATATCTGGATGGCATATTATAGCATAGAAGGATTACATTAATAAGATTCCTGTTTTCCTAGATTACATTGAAAGCACAGTGGGGTTTTTAAAATTTACTCATGATGTAGGAGAGAATAGTATTTCCTACCTAGATATCATGTTCATAAAAAGATAATATCAACAGAGAAATTATTTCTAGACTATATAGGAAGCCCACCTAATCTAATTATTTTCTGCATTTCACTAGTTCACACCCCACCGAGCAAAAGGTGGTAGCAAAGGGGCAATTTGTGCATGCAGCATGGATGGTAACCCTGTTTAATGACTTCATAGAAAAATGTGAAAAACTTAAGATCATGTTCCATAAGAGAGGGTACCCTTAAGCCTTCATTGACAATTCTTTGTACAAAGTTATTAATAAAAGGAAAATAATTTTACACTCTCATCTTAATGGAAGATAAAGCTACCACACATACTACGGTTATTGCATGTGAGACTGCTGGGTCCTTGGAGGCTGGGTCTAAATCTAGTTTTATTACTACATTTTTTGGACAACAAGCAATTTTGGTGGGTTTTAAACAAAAATTGGTCCATAATGAATGACAGTTTGGCCATAAAAAAAAAAAAACTGGGTGATAGGCCACTTATTATATATAGAAAAGGCTTAACCTTCAGAAATATTTTTGAATCCCGGAAAATGAATGAGAGAGATGACATTATTTATGGAATGCATAAATGTGGTAGCTGTAATTTCTGCAAGAATATACATTGCTTTGAATATTTCATAGTAAAAAAAAAACAATTGTTCAAAGTCAAAGGAAGATATAACTGTTTAACTAAAGGTGTTGTTTATTTAACTCTGTGCCAAAGCTACTGTGGATTCTATGGAGGCAAACCCGAGCGCATGTTAAAAGAAAGAATATATGAACATCTTTATGAGATTAGAAAGAAAAGTAACAGAAATGCATTATCTAAACATATTATCAACTGTCTAGGTCATGAGTTTAAATTTGTTGTGCTAGAACAATTAAATATGAACCCAAGGGGGGGGGGGGCATGAGGTCTGCTATTAGAAAAGAAAGAGCTGTACTGACAGTTACAGCTTAATGTAGGCATTACTGCAGGGCTCAGTGAAGTTTCATCTATCGCCTGTTTATTGAAATTAAAAGCTCACAGGCAATTAAACTATAATTTAAGAAAGGGTTTTACTATTTTTTCATTATGAAACTATAATTTAAGAAAGGGTTTTACTATTTTTTCATTAGATGATTTTATGTTTGAAATCTGAATGTTTGTTTAATTTGGAAATTGTCACACTGATTTTCTTATGAATGGTTTTTAACACAATATTACAGTGTCACTTTAAGAAATGAAACTCAGGGAGTCATGTCATTCTTCGTTGGCTTTTAAATTTCCTGTGTTTCTTACCTTGCAACATCTAATGAAGTCTTTTACAATATTTATGACAAAAGGACTAATTTGTTTTATAAAATAAATGGTGGTATGTTTACAGTGACATACATGTACCCGTGTATCATTTTATTCATTGGTTTGTATTTTCAGGCTGTTTTATCAAGTTGTGTGAAAAGCCTTGGCCAGGATGAGGTTGGTGCTATGTACTGTTTCACCATCATCCATGCCCTTAGTGAGTTTCTCAAATTAATTCACTGTATTTAGTAGGTATGACCTGCCCTTGACAAAGCCAAATCATGTCAGGTACTGTGCTTGGAGGTTTTGGAGGTTTCCTATGTCATTATTTATCGGGTCCATAATAATTCTTTTCATGGCCTTATATATGACTAGTCAAACTTATGAGTTTCTAATTTCCCGGTCAGTAGATGGTCCCCTTTTTGCAGAGAGGTGACTGTACTCTCTTGGGGCAAGGCCAGTCCAGAGGCAGTGGTTAAACAGAGATCCTAATGGGCCTGATAAGCCATGATTTAACTTGTTTATGAGGCAACCTGCATATCTTCAGGCCACACTGAAGCCAAGTTTTTAGCTTTAGCGAGAGCAGAGGTGACGTTTTTTGGTGATAATTGATGGTGGAGTGGCAGAGGCTATTTCTTGGTGAGAAACTGGGAGTGATGGGGATGTAAAATTTGAGCTGAATTTGTCATCCAGCAGATTTGCTATATCTTCTGTCTAACACAAATGTTCTCCAGGAGGGGCTGACTCAGGCAAACAACTGGTGTCAGAGTCATGGACTAAAACAAAATGCCAATAAATATATAATAGTATCCTTTGGGAAGTCAGCCATCCCTGGTAACTATCATATTGACAACACACCCCTTAGAGATGGCCCAGTAGTCAGGGACTTAGGGACACACATAGATAGTAATCTAGCCTTCGATCATCACGTGTCTACAGTGGTGAGGAAATCATTTTGTGTTGCACAACTTATAAACAAAGATGCGGCATCTAAGTCCAAGGAAGTCATTGTTCTACTGTATTCGGCATTCATCATACTTATCATTGCGTACAATGCTCCCTTTGGTATGTACCTATCCAGGCATATCTAACAACTGGAATGTCCACAGAGGTTCCTCACTAAAAGAATACAGGGCGTAAGTAATATGTCCTATGAAGACAGCCTGAAGGCCCTATCCCTTTATTCTGTCTCCTACAGGCTTTTGAAGGGAGATCTATGTCTGGCATACAGGACATTGTCAGACCCCACTCTGATGGACTTCCTGCATAACCACAAAACAAACAGTACCAGGGTTATTCATTCTAAATACTTAACCTTGCCTGTGATATAAATAAGACCTGCTGGAGAGATAGGTATATATTACAGAGACTACCCCTTCTATGGAACAGGCTAACCATCCATGTGAAGCAGAGTTGCTCCCTAATACAATTCAAGTGCAACTTGGAAAATTGGATGGAAAACCAGAAATTCATCTTTGGTTTGGCACCTATGTCTCTGATGCAAAGAGGTATCCTGTAAATGGTTCATCTCCCAGGCCCATGCTCCCACTTATCAAGGGTATCAAAACTCATCAGAGATTTGGGATGCACGGCTAGGCTTAAAAAGGGCCTTGTGGTCATTAGCCTAGTAAACACCTATGAACCTATGAGCCTATGAGTATAGGTGATGCCATCTACAACTAATTCTGCACATTGTTGTGTGTTGCCCTTAAGACTGTGGAGTTAACTGAATAATGCCTTATGGTTATCCTTAGCTTTGGAAGCTATTTTTACCTCATATTCTGCTTTCAAAAACTTGACTAGATTCATAATTAATTGGTTTAGACTAACGGGGGACTTTTTGCTCTGTTTGAACAAATTCCCTCTAAATTCTCAACAGCATTTTCTTTCTTTTGTTGTGAAACCTATTAATACAAGGGGTCCAATAGGGTGGCTTGTTTTTATAGTTTGACCTGGGTTTATTTCAGTCTGGTATTGCTGTCTTTATACAGTTCTTTGTATGGTCATACAGGGCTTTTGTGTGTACTTATGCATATGTTTCTGTGTTTACTGGATTTGATGGAGTTTGGAAACTAGCTATGCCATCTTTTAATAGAGGGTAGTTTACCTTAGAGGAGTTCTTAAAGTTTTTGGGGTTGAGGGAGGACTGGTTTTACCTTTATTTCAAATGAGATCACTTTGTGATCTTATCATACCAGTGAGTACATCACACTGGAGTGTGGGGGTGGGGAGGAATGCAACACTTTCTCATATTTGTAAGTACCAGACCTAGGATATTTGTTTCCCTAGTGGGAGTGCAGACTAGCCACTCCAGGACACTTGAATTTACAAAATCAAGAAATTTTTGTGCCTGCAAGTTAGTTGTCATGTATACCTCCTAATTAATAGAAGGGTAGTTAAAATCACCCATGACTTTGGTATTGGGCTGGATGGTGAGTCATTCTAGTAACCTCATGCATGATGTATGAGTTTCCGGGTTCATGGTGGGGGACTGTAGCTAGTAAGAATATGGTGATGTATTTTTCACATGGTTATTTGGACATGGAGTAGCTCAATCATGTCATATTGTTTAACCAGCCTTGAAGTGTGGTTATCCTGTATGCAAACAGATACACCTCTGCCTTTTGCTCTTTCATGTTCAGTAGGTGATCAGAATGTATAAAAGGCATTATAGCCATGCACTGCTAGAGTGTTTTCCATGGTCCTCAAGTTCTTTCAATTTATCCAAAAAAATCAGATAAAATCATAGGCACTGACTCATTTGTAAATGGTGTCGGCACTGAACTGTAGATATATTAGTAGCAAAGGTTCTGCTCCTGGTGAACCTTATTTATTGTTAGTGATTTTAACAGGTGATGGCAAAGACCTCATGAGAACATTTTGAGTCTGCTAGCTGAAATGGTATGCAGAGAAATATCATTGTGCATTTGAACCAGACATGAAAAGTAAGGGGGGAATTCAATAGAGTCTACATGATTGTTTTTGTATACATCACGCTGATGTGCCTACATAAGAGTGAACAACTCAGTAAGTGCTACTTAGCGGTGCGGAACCATGTGAAAACAAGGAAAATTCTGTGGAATGCAAATTACCTCAAAAGCAGGTGAATCTTATGCAAATGAGGTAGACTGAGTGATCCAACAAGCAGAAAGGCATCTGTGTAGACTCTATGTCAGTGTCCGTAGTGTACTTGGAATTCTTCTGCATACATGAATCTATAGACAGACGGGGATGTAAAACTCCACAAATATGGGCATACCTCCCCTGAAAATGTTATATTACATACAGATACGTGCAAAAGTAACATTGAGGATGTCAGAAAGAGGACAGAAACAAGTAAAATTAATAACATTTTTTAATAATCTCCATGTTTGCACTGTTTGCCACAGTGCACAAACATGTTTAATAGGGAAAAAATGTGTGCTGCTGTGTGCAAACATGTTTAATAGGGGAAAAAAAAGAAAAAATCCATTTATAATGTATTTTTCACAAATGTGTATAGGACCTTGTGTTGGGTCCATACAGTGGTGCATTGGTGCTGTTACCCAGCCCACATGGCTATGAAGCATGTAGCTTCTAGGCTGCCAGCATGAATATGTATGTAAATGAGGCAGATTTCTTGAACACCAAATAGTAGTAAGCATGTCTGCATATCCACATCATTCCCACTGGATGTGGATGACATCAGGGATGTGTGCCCTGTTACTTTTAGGATTTTTAAGTTCCCAGTGAACATGTTTGAGTGGTGCACCACACAGCTTATCTTGTTTCTGTGGACAGACCACCCAGGTCACAGTGATTACATAGGCAGCAAGTAATTAAAACTGGATATATTAAATTATTAATACAGACTTTTGTATAACCTATGCTGCGTGGTGTGGTTTATAGCTTAACATGGTTGTGCAAGCGTACTACCCATGTGAGAGTGATGACGTAGTCAGCAATCAATGAAAACCGGATATATTCACCAAATATTTATTATTGTGTGTAAGCTATTCTGCACATTGTAGCATATAGGGCCACATCTTGCATTAAAGTAGGGCCTTTAAATCATTTAAATGTACAAAAGTACAGTATTCTCTATGCATAAGTATAGAAATGCAGCCATATTAAAGCAGGCTTCACACAGTTTGCATACAGTTTCAATAAATGCACTTTCAATCAGTGAAAAATACCTTCAGTCAAGAAAACTGATAAGAAAAGAATGCGCTGTACATCTTTTTTTTTTTCAAAACAGGTTTATTGTTTTAACATATAAGAGAAATATCATAACAATTTTATACAAGTAATTAAAAATAGGTATTATTATAATATTCAACAAAACAACTAAAGTATTTACAAAGACATCCACTACAATCAGATCAATTAATTAAACTAAAATACCATGCTATTGAAATTAAATTTTTTTTAACAAATTTTGTAAATTATCCCATACAATAAAATAAGATGTTTTTCTGTTTGTTCTAGTCCTAATTGTGTTTATTTCCATATGGCACACTATATTCATAACATTTTTAAATTCATTGAACGAAGGAGGTGTATCTGAAATCCAATTTCTAGTTATTATTTTCCTAGCCACTGCTAGAATAGACCATAACAAGGGAAGCTTAACCTTTTTAACACTTTGAGGTACAGGTGTGTTGAATAATATAAGAGATTTAGAAATAATGAAATTATCTGTAAAAAGATCCTGCAAAAATTCATTAATTGACTTCCAGTATTCTTTCAATTTTATACAGTCATAAAACATATGAGCCCAGTCAGCATTAATTTCTACATTACATCTCTTACATAGATTATCTTTATTATTTATTTTATTCATCATCAAAGGTGTATAAAAGATCTATGTAAAAATTTCCATGTATAAAGTCTCCAGACAATGGAAGACGTAGTTCTATAAGCAGATTCCAATATATATTGTTTATCTTGTTGATTTGGTGGGTCCCCATTAATAGAAGTGAAATAATTCCAGTATGAATCTACACTGTAAAAGTTTCTTGTCTGATAACTTTATGTATGTATGAAAGTTTACCTTTATCAGAAACTTTATGTTGTAAATTTAATATCAAGTAATCAATCAGTGTTGGAATAGATTCTTTAACAGTTATAGACATTAAATCTATTTTATTAATGAGATGTTGTCTAAAGGTCTGAACCTCTAACCAGCAAGTTTCTCTTAGATCAAATTCTTGTTTTAAGAAATCTAGATTTTTAACTTTATTATCAGATATCAACTGATACCAGTACTTTAGATCATTATCTATAGCTAAATGAGTTCCTTCAGAAGTAGATGACAAAAGCATACCCTGAGTATACATTATAGGAAATAGAATAAAATTCCATTCCCTATACTTAGGGTGCATGAATATAAAGTTACGATAACTAATAATAATACTTAATGGGTAACAAACCATATGTTTAGGTGTAATAGGTGAAGTACAAAATTCCTTTAGTAACCATAACATGGAGTTATTTACAATCATATTTTTATGTGTTAAGGAGATTTTCATGAAGTGTATATTAATTAGCTCCCAATAATCTTTCCATTTTGTGACATATGACTGATCTATTAATAAAGTAATAACTTTTACAATAGAAGAGATAGTATATAAATTAAAGTCTGGAAAAGAAATACGCCCTTGAGACCAGCTATTAGTATGTTTCTTTAATGCAATCCTAGGTCTATTAGGTGCCCATTAGAAATTTAACATTAGTGTGTTCAGTTTCTTGATAATTATTTTTGTAGGTGGAAGTATTATTGATTGTATTAAGTATAAAATCTTGGGGAATATTATCATTTTAATAATTGTAAGTCTCTCCTCCATAGTAAAAACATATTATTCCAGGTATTAAAAAGATTTTGTATATTAAGAAAACAGGTATTATAATTATTATATATAATAGATTTGATATCTTTAGATAGTATTATACCTAAATAAGTTATCTGACCTGAATTGGGTACATATTTAGTAAAATCACTAATGAGAATATTTTTTGTGTATATATAGGTAGTATTTTAGTTTTTTCTTCATTGAATATTAAACCAGAAATACTTTTAAAATTCATCATGTTATCAAATAGAGACTGTATAGAAGAATTAGATCCTGCTGATGTAATTAGAACATCATCTGCAAAAGTTGAATTTTGGATGTTGTATTTTCATCTATTTCAAAACCCTCTATGTCAGTACTGTTTCTGATCAAATTAGTCCAAGGCTCCATTACTAAAGTGAATAATAGTGGAGAAAGTGGACATCCTTGTTTTGTACCTTTAAGAATGGGTATCTTTGTGAAACATATGTTCCTACCTTAATATAAGCCAACGTTCCTTTGTATAAATGTTCAATTAGATTTACAAATGCATCCGAGAAGTTTGTGCACTTCATTAAGGTAAACAGATAGTCCCAACTTACTGAATCAAATGCTGAACTTATATCCAGACTAATAAGTGTTAAATCTTTCTTTTTCCTATTTGCAAAATCTATTAATGTTAAAGTTCTTCTTATATTATCAAAAGTATTTCTATTTACAATGAAGCCTGTCTGATCTATATCTATAATGCCGGGAATGATTGTCTTCAATCTATCAGCAAAGATATTCATAAACATTTTATAATCAACATTAAGCAATGAGATGGGCGATATGAAGAACATCTAGTTGGATCTTTATTAGGTTTTAAAATTGGCGAAATAAATGTATATTGCCAAGATGGGGGGGGGTTATTAACTCAGTTTGGGCCAAAATAAAAACCTTATGTATTAATGAATATGTATTTTTAGAAATGATTTTATATATCTCTGGTATAATACCATCATTACCCGGTGCTTTGTTTGATTTAAGCTTATTTATTTGTGTAATAACTTCTGTATATGAAATACTCTTGTCCAATAGTTTAATCTGTTGTTTATTAAGCTTTTATTCATATTTGTGGTTATAAACTCCTTTATTTTATCTTTAGGTTCCATGTTAATATTATTATGGTTAATTTTGTGAAAGTGATTTCTAAATTCATCTAGTATTTCTGGTATACTAGAAACATTCTTCTTTTTCCTTAGAGAAAAGATTTCTTTGATATGGTTTTGTTTATTCAACCTTTTTGTTTTATTTTTAAGTCTATGAAAGTATTTGGGGCTTATTGAATAAGACAAAAACTTGTATTTCTCTAAAGTTATTTTAACTTTATGAGTTAAAATTTCTTTGTATTTCTCATTTAGTTTGTTTATTTCTTCAATAACTTTCTTGTCCATAATATTTTCTTTATTATTATGTTTATAAGAGTCTAATTTACTTTGAATATCTAACAATTCCTTATCCCAAGATTTCCTTTTATTATTATACCATCTGATACTTTGTCCATATAGATATGATTTTATGGCATCCCAAACATAAACAATGGAGACTTCAGGAGTGTTATTTATGTCTAAAAAATGTTTTACTTCTGAAAGTATATATTCTTTATAGTCTTTTAGTTTAGTTAAGTATGCTGGTATCCTTTTGATCTGAACATTATGAGTATTTTTATCATGAATTCAAAAACAATTGAATTATGATCAGATATAGGACATGAAATGATTTTGGAATTAATTAAATCTGTTACCATCTGGTTAGAAATAAAGACCCTATCTATTTTTGAATAAGTTTTGTATCTGTTAGAAAAAAGGTGTATGGTAATGATTTTGAATCTATCTGATTATTAATATCATTCAAATGATAAGAATTAGCAAAATCCTTTAAATGTTTTGCATTAGATGTAATTCTTCTCTTTCCTATAGTGGTAGTATCACTTTCATGTAGTATACAATTAAAGACACCAGCTAAAATAATATCTCTTATAGAGAATGATATGATCTTATCAAGATGATGTTTCACTGTATTAATACCAATTCCAGGTATCCAATATACATTAATTAAAGTGTAAGTCTTCCCATTAATTTGTATTGTAACCATACAAAACATTCCTTTGTCATCCTGATAAGACTTAATGGTTTTAGGAATGGGCATACTTTTATTCCATAAAATAGCCACTCCTCTTTTTTCTGAGTGTGCTCTGAACTAACCAATACTGTATATTTGTTTGTGGCTAGTTTATCAATATCTTTTTTCAAGAGATGGGTTTCTTGTAGGAAGACTAAGTTGGCCTTATGTAAATTAATGTATCTTATTAGGCTTGCCCTTTTACATGGATTACTCAATCCATTAATGTTTAAAGAAATTCCTTTTAAAGATGTCATTTGGCATATTTAAAAGTTAAGAATCTTATGATCAAAATAACAAATAACAAGATAAGTAATGTTACATCTCCTCCTTTAGGTGTACCTTTAAATATAGCTGTATTTATTGAATCTCTTATGGGATTTCGTATAGGATTCAATTTTGTTTGTAGTGACAATGAATGTACAAAATATATTGTGGATGTCAAAACTATATACAAATAACAATGAACAAGTGAAAATAATGTAAGGATTAAACCTTGCATCCAGCCTGGAGTTGTAAACTCCAACTTAGAGTAGTATTTACCACTCAAGTTAACCCCTACCCTAAGCAGCAGTACGTCAGCTACCACCTTATCAATTTAATACTAGTTATATTTAACTGAAGTTAACAGTTTTCAATTCAATTATCTAGCAAGACAAGATTACACATTTGGTAAAACAGCATCATATAAACTAAAATAAACCTTTTTTTTTTTTTTTTTTTTTTTAAACTGTTCATACTACTATATACATCCATGTAATATAAAACACTTGTATGCAAATAGCATTCAAATAATCTTGATGTTAGAAATCAAGAGGAGAGAAAAATAAGTTCTAACATTCATTTAAATCAAAAACTTTGGCTAATATGATTCAGACATTACATATATTAGGATGCATCTATTTTCTGTCATGTAAATGCAGTTAAAGGCTTCCAAAAAAAAACTTGAATTGCTTGTATATGAGCATTTACTCAAACTCATTATTGCCAATAGAATAAAATATTGTATTCATAGAAATTGTTATAAATCATACTTCATAGTTAAGCAGATTCTCAGAAACATTTATATACATATCTACATACACACACATACACACATACACACACACACACACACACACACACACACATATATATATATATATATATATATATATATATATATATATATATATATATATATCTATACATACATACACACATACACACACATATGCACATATATATATATATATATATATATATATATATATACACATGCATACACACACACACATACACACACACACACACACACACACACACACATACACACACACACACACAAACACACACACACACACACATACACACAAACACACACACACACACATACACACACACATACACACACACACACATACATATATATATATATCTGATCTCACTGAGTTGTATCTTTACTGAGCACCATCTTACATTGCTGTCCCTTCAATAAATCTGTCTGCTTTATACAAAATAATGCACAGCAAACACATTTTAGTAACCAGATTTTACAAACATGCTATACTACTGCTTTAAAATATATCACATGACAATTTCTTCCAGTATAGAGTTATAAAATTATTTATGATTGTCAATCAGATGAATTAAATGAGTTATAGTAATGTATATGTTTGGGACATAGGTTTTTAACACATATTATTAATCTGCTATTCCTGTATCTGTGATGTGTCAGTGTGATATCTAGGTCAAAGTTGAGACCAGCTGCTTTCAGCTTCTCTGCGAGAATTCTGAGAGTTGAAGCTTTTGAAGTAGCTCATGGACACTGTGCATGAGACAGCCCACATCCCAGATTGTCTCTCTTAACATTTTGGCGGGAGACTTATTAAAAACTAGTGACAAACATTCATTTAGCAGTGTAAATGCATCTAAACATGACAAAACCTTCACAATGCATTCTACAGGTTATTACAGACTCTATGTAAGTGAAATCAAGCCCAAAATTATTAATAAGTAACAAAACTCAACATTTTTGTCCCAACTCAACTCCTATGCGAATCTTATTATTTACTGTGTCTATATGATCAAAAGTATTTCTATATATTAATAAAGAAAAGAAAAGAGAGTAGAAAGTAAAAGGGTGTAAGGCAGAAATAAAAAAATGTAAGAGAAAGCTATAAGAAGTATATACAATAGAATATTACTAACTGTTTATATTAATAGAGTTAAAAATAAAACATATTATTTACTATTATTTAGTTCTAATTATTATTGGTTAAAGCATGACAGATTATTTACAAACAAGCATAAGCAGTGTAATCAAGAAAGTATAATTAGGAATAGCATTTGAAGAACATATAAACTTTTAAAGGAAAAAAATGTATCAAATTACTGACCTTATTTTTCCTCTTCAGAATGAGAAACAAGTTAAATCACAGCTTGCCATTAAATCTCCAGATATTTTGACTAGTTATGAAACAAAACATTTCTTTGCACACAGAGAATAACTTTGATTAAATCTTTTCAAAATATTTGTTGCTTCTGGAAATGCAGGAACTATATTTAAAAAGATTAATAATAAAATAAAATGATGAGAGAGAAAAAAAAAAAACATAGTACAAATCATTTGTTTTTTAGTCTCTTCTTCTTCTCTGAAGTCTTCCACGAAGTTTCAGTTGCCAGTCTCTTTAACGAAGGACTCGCCCATTCCATTTCTTCTATTTTTTCCAAAATCTTATTTTTTTGATAAACAGTAAAGCAGAGTCTAAGTCATCGAAAATTTTAGGACCATCAGGAAGGAAGATTTTAAGCTTGGCAGGAAACAGAAGGTATGTTTTAAACTGTGCTTTTTTAAGCTCCCTTATTAGTGGCAGAAAAACTTTTCTTTTAGCTAATACCATGGAAGAATAGTCATTATCAAAATGCACAGTTGTTTCATTAATCTTAACAGGAGCTTTAGCCCAAGCAGATTTAAGAACCATCTCTTTATCAAAAGATGATAGAAATCTAACTATAACTGATCTAGGATAGTTTTTGTTAGAGTTAGTATTAGCTATAGATCTATGTGCTCTTTCGATACCAAAAGAGAATGCTTCTGGTAAATCTAAAGTTTTAGGGAGCCATGTTGTTAAAAAAGAAGTAATATTGTTACCTTCAATATTTTCTGGCAGTCCAAAAATCATAATGTTATTGCGCCTAGATCTATTTTCCAGGTCATCCAGCATTGTTTGTAAATGTGTATTTTGTTTCAGCAGAAACTCAATGTTGATTTCCTCTTCTTGTATTCTATTTTCCATGTCATTCACAGCTTCTTCTATGCCTGTCATCTGGATCTTCTGTTGTTGCAGGTCCATATGTAACAAGTCTATTTGTTTTGTAGTTTTTCTATGAAAGTGTCTATTTTAGTATCCATTTTATCCATCTTAGCAGTAAGTTGCTGGACTATAATTATCAGAGACTGAAGTTCTTTCTTGATGCTGGAGTCTTGAGAATTTGTCTTACTGGAACTCATTTCAGACTGATAAACTGACAGGAAAATTTCCAAAGTAATTTCTGACAGGAATATTATTAAGATTTCCTTTCTTTTTTAGATATAGTTCAAGAACTATATAAAACAAACATATTTAGAAAGAAAATTACTTCAAAAATTAATTTTTTAAGTAATTAATTCCTGTCAATGTAATGAAATTGGTGGAGCTAAAGAAATCTGCTGCTATCCTGTGTTCATCCTTGGCCACGCCCCCCAATGCGCTGTACATCTGAGTACAGACACATCTTGTTTGTATTCTACAAGGCTTGTGTTAAAGAGGCATGTAGAACTTTACAGGATTTTGGTATTGTTAGGATATACTTCAGATACAGAGAAACAAAAAACGGATCTAAAACAGTGGTGAACAACAAAACAGTACTGGCAGTAGCAGGACAGTCTTTAATTCAGTGAAGCGCTTTTCGTCTGCAAGCATACGCAGACTTCTTCAGACAATAAGACACTTACAACTAAAACACTTAAATAGTGCTAAGCTCATCAGTATTGGCCAATCACATAAAAACAACCTAATTTGAACTTTAAAGTGATAGATCTCACTGGTACAATTAAAATCTGAAAATAATTCAGATAAAGCAACCTTACTAATTTAAATAACATAATTACATAAATAGAACCCAAATCTTCAAAGCATATTAAGCTAAACTAGATATACACATACCAACTATAAATAAACAATATTATTATATTAATAAAGGGTATATCTTAATATTAACGTTAAAAACAGTATTATAAACTGTAAATGCAATCAGACCTAACCAATAAATGGATTATCTAACCAAATTTTTAAGTTTTAAAATGCTGCTGATAGAGCAGCTATCATTCAGTCCTGGTGTCACATACGCATTTAGTCTGATTTGCCAACATAGCTCTAAAGCTTCCAACAATAAATGTGTAGGGGCCCCCCTCTTACTTTCAATAATCTGATCTATGACCATAAATTTAAAATAATGGTCGTTGTGTTGGGTAATGTGTTTGGCAAGGGCGTTTTCTGGTTTTCCTTTACTAATAGCGTATTGATGTTCATAAATACGCTCTTTTAGTTTACGCTCTGTTTTGCCAATGTAGAATCCTGCACATTTTTGACATTGGGCTAAGTAGACTACCATCCTAGAGTTACAGGTACATCTACAATGTAGATCAAAGCTATAATTGTTAATTAAGAATCTATTAGATTCATAGATATGCCTGCACTGGTTGCAATTTTTACATTTAAACATTCCCGGCGTTCGTGTAAAGTTACTTTCAGGTTGTTCTAGTAGTGCTTTCAGATTTTTACCTCTCCTGAAGGTAACACCGGGTTTGTCACCCACCTTACCCAACACTCCACTATTGGAACGAAAAATGTTCCAATTCTTGTTGATAATATCTAGAATAAGATGACTATTGATACAATATGTCAGAATTAATCTATTTTTAAAACATGCATCTGGTTCTAGACATTCAACTTGCATTGGTTCTACCACATTGCAAATTTCAGTATGTAATGCAATTTTGAGAATGGGTTGATAAATGCCATTCCGTCTCTTATGAGTCACCTCCTTAACCAGGCTTTTCAATAGTCTTGATGGATACCCTCTATGTAAAAACATATTCTTTAGTTTCTCACATTCATCCATGAAGTCTTCCTCTAAGCTTACCATCCGGGCTGCTCTCACAAGTTGCCCCTTAACCACTGACCTTTTTTGGTGGTTAGGATGGCAGCTACTGAAATGCAGGAAAGAGTTGGAATGTGTAGGCTTCCTATAAATGGTGGCAACATAACTGTTCAACTCCTCATTTTTAGCTAACCAGATGTCCAGGTAAGCTATAGCATCGACCCCAAAGTTGGAGGTGAAAGATAAAAAATCAGTGGATGTATTAAACAAGTTCAAAATATGTTCACTGTCATCTTCACTACCCTCCAATAATATAAAGATGTCGTCCAAGTACCGAGTATAGTACTTGATCTTGGACATAAGAACCTGATTGCTCAATACTTTCTCCTTCTCCCAATGTGCCATAACAATATTGGCCAAACTGGCCCCGCAGGGTGACCCCATGGCCACCCCTGTTTTTTGAAGGTAGAAGTTCTCACCAAGCATAAAGTAGTTGTTGAATAAAATCAAATCCATAAGTTCAACTACCAGTGAGATTTCATCAGGTGGGGCACCTTTACTGTTAAGGTAGAAGGCCACCCACTCTAACGCGGTTTCTAGGGGGATGCAAGTGTACAAGTCCTTAACATCTATTGTCAAGAAGTTGTAATTGTTGTTAAATGTACACTCGCCTATTTTAGCCAAGAAAGACCATGAATCTTTGCAGATTTGTTCTTCTTCCTGCAAGTATTTCTGTAAAATGGTATCGACCATTTTGGCACATGGGTAAGTCGGAGAACCTCTACCATCGACTAATGGTCACATGGGAGGGTTTGAGAGGTCCTTATGAATCTTTGGGATCCCAAATAGGCAAGGAAATCTCGGAAATAAGGTAGTAAGGTATTTATGTTGTTCATGGTCTAATCTACCCTCAAGGAGCATTTCATCTAAATTGTTTTGGATGTTACGGTAAGCATTACTGACTTCGGACCTGGAACTAACAGAGTATGTCTCATTGGCAAGTAAGTCCAACATTCTGTCATAATAGTCAACTTTATCAAATACTACAACTTCCCCACCCTTGTCGGGTTTACAAATACGTAAGCTATGTATCTTCACAAATTCAAGCAGTGTTTTTTCTTCCTTACATATGTCATTAGTTCCGGCATAGAACTTCCTATCCCTTAACTCAAATTCACACATGTTCTCAAAACAGTGGATTAAGGGGTGTAAGGGAGGATTAAACAAACTGGGAACCCTAATGGAATTACCATGTGTGTTGTTGCTGGATACATTATTACTTTCAGTGTCATGATCGAACATCAAGTTGAAGTTCAGCTTCCGTGTAAACAATTTAATATCTATAATAGTCCCCACTAAGTCCATCTTTTGCTGAGGGACATAAGTATGTCCTTTTGACAGAAAGTCAGCTAGTTCTTCCGGTATGGACACAGAGGAAAAGTTGTATATGTTAAAGTCACCTATATGATTAGTGGAAATAATAGGTCTCGTGACCTGATTGACAGAAGTAAGTTGGCTCCTGTCTGAGGCGTTATCTGCATAGCCACGAACGCAAGCGGTACCATAGTCAGCATACACAAGTCCTATCTCAGGGTTGAAGGAAAGAACATTGTTGCTGACAGAACTAATGGTTACAGTTTCTGTTGGTTGCGTTTCTGTTGGTAACCCTTGTGTGGTGGTTTGTAGTTGTTCCTTTTCTTTGGGATAGCACCTTGGTGGCTGACATGGTGAAAAACCTGCTGCTGTTCGGAATAAGAGGAGGTGTTGTTAGTGTTGGACTGTAACCTACGATTTTGAAGCCTCTCGCTTCTCCTCATGAAGCAGTGACGACTTTTCACCTAATGCTGTTCCAGCATTACTCAGGAGCTGTAATAGTGCCTATCCGGCACCAGCTACACCATCTACGGCAGCCCAGGATGGTCTGTTTAACTCTCTGTTTGATAGAATGGACTCACTTTGTGCGAGACTGGGAAACTTGATAGCCAACAACAAGAGATGAAAAATCTCATCTTTCCTTCGTTAAGCAACCTTAAAACGCCCTTAGCTGAACAAACGCCAGGGGGCGTATCACCAATACAAGAGATTAACGTTTCACTCTCTTCAACTAACGGACGTGATGTGTCGAACGTCCGTGACTTTATAAGTGATTTGCCTTCCACTTTCAAGGGACTGCCTCCTTCTACTACTGTAGTCTCTCCCTCCCGACCAGGAACGAACTGCATTGTTAATAGTGCGGTAAACCCGATACCAGGGGAACGTTCGTCGGGTTTTGCCGCACCTAGGGATAATCAGAGCCATTCTGTTTTTCAACAACCTAATGGGAACGCCAACGTTCAGATTACCAGGCATTCCTCTAACGGAGCTCCCATTTTGGATAACTGGTTAACCGAAGACTTTGTGTTACTAAGACACAGGGATGGTTTAGCAGATACAAGGCATAATCACCAGCTTGACCAGCAAGAGGTAAACAATAACTTATTACCTGATAAACTGAAACTGTTCTATAAATTATTACTTAAAATTAAGAAGTTAAAGTTGGAAATTTCATATTTTAAGGAGTGCATAGAAAGTAAGGTAATCCCTAAGGGCTTAAGACATTTCCAATACCCAACTGGCTTAGCACCTAATTCTGATTTTCACAAGGACTTGGTTAATTTGTTCGAACAGCATGGGTTCGAATTTCTGCATTTAATGATTAAGCACTACTCTACTTGGGTGGTGCAATTAACCTCTGAAATCACAGAGTTGGATAAATTTATTAATACACATGAGGAATTTCCAAGATACAAATATGACTACACTAGATGCTTTAGTAGCATCGATCAGTATTTGAATAAATTAAAATTAAATAAAATCAAAAAATTAGAGCGTGACCTAAAAGCCTACGAACAAGGGGTGGCGTACCCTCTCCCTGCACCTTCGCAAGTTTGGCAATCCAATATTGCTAATGACTATTGCCCTACTGCTCCAGGCCTTAGGGCTTCTATTGATAACAACATAGGAGCTTTGGATACTTTTGAAGAAACACAACCTGAACAAGTTGTGAGGAGAAGCGAGAGGCTTCAAAATCGTAGGTTACAGTCCAACACTAACAACACCTCCTCTTATTCCGAACAGCAGCAGGTTTTTCACCATGTCAGCCACCAAGGTGCTATCCCAAAGAAAAGGAAAACTAAAAACCACCACACAAGGGTTACCAACAGAAACGCAACCAACAGAAACTGTAACCATTAGTTCTGTCAGCAACAATGTTCTTTCCTTCAACCCTGAGATAGGACTTGTGTATGCTGACTATGGTACCGCTTGCGTTCGTGGCTGTGCAGATAACGCCTCAGACAGGAGCCAACATACTTCTGTTAATCAGGTCACTAGACCTATTATTTCCACTAATCATATAGGTGACTTTAACATATACAACTTTTCCTCTGTGTCCATACTGGAAGAACTAGCTGACTTTCTGTCAAAAGGACATACTTATGTCCCTCAGCAAAAGATGGACTTAGTGGGGACTATTATAGATATTAAATTGTTTACATGGAAGCTGAACTTCAACTTGATGTTCGATCATGACACTGAAAGTAATAATGTATCCAGCAACAACACACATGGTAATTCCATTAGGGTTCCCAGTTTGTTTAAGCCTCCCTTACACCCCTTAATCCATTGTTTTGAGAACATGTGTGAATTTGAGTTAAGGGATAGGAAGTTCTATGCCGGCACTAATGACATATGTAAGGAAGAAAAAACATTGCTTGAATTCGTGAAGCTACATAGCTTACGTATTTGTAAACCCGACAAGGGTGGGGGAGTTGTAGTATTTGATAAAGTTGACTATTATGACAGAATGCTGGACTTACTTGCCAATGAGGCATACTCTGTTAGTTCCAGGTCCGAAGTCAGTAATGCTTACCGTAACATCCAAAACAATCTAGATGAAATGCTCCTTGAGGGTAGATTAGACCATGAACAACATAAATACCTTACTACCTTATTTCCGAGATTTCCTTGTCTATTTGGGATCCCAAAGATTCATAAGGACCTCTCAAACCCTCCCATGCGACCATTAGTCGATGGTAGAGGTTCCCCGACTTACCCATGTGCCAAAATGGTTGATACCATTTTACAGAAATACTTGCAGGAAGAAGAACAAATCTGCAAAGATTCATGGTCCTTCTTGGTTAAAATAGGCGAGTGTACATTTAACAACAATTACAACTTCTTGACAATAGATGTTAAGGACTTGTACACTTGCATCCCCCTAGAAACCGCGTTAGAATGGGTGGCCTTCTACCTTAACAGTAAAGGTGGTCCACCTGATGAAATCTCACTGGTAGTTGAACTTATGGATTTGATTTTATTCAACAACTACTTTATGCTTGTTGAGAACTTCTACCTTCAAAAAACAGGGGTGGCCATGGGGTCACCCTGCGGGGCCAGTTTGGCCAATATTGTTATGGCACATTGGGAGAAGGAGAAAGTATTGAGCAATCAGGTTCTTATGTCCAAGATCAAGTACTATACTCGGTACTTGGACGATATCTTTATATTATTGGAGGGTAGTGAAGATGACAGTGAACATATTTTGAACTTGTTTAATACATCCACTGATTTTTTATCTTTCACCTCCAACTTTGGGGTCGATGCTATAGCTTACCTGGACATCTGGTTAGCTAAAAATGAGGAGTTGAACAGTTATGTTGCTACCATTTATAGGAAGCCTACACATTCCAACTCTTTCCTGCATTTCAGTAGTTGCCATCCTAACCACCAAAAAGGTCAGTGGTTAAGGGGCAACTTGTGAGAGCAGCCCGGATGGTAAGCTTAGAGGAAGACTTCATGGATGAATGTGAGAAACTAAAGAATATGTTTTTACATAGAGGGTATCCATCAAGACTATTGGAAAGCCTGGTTAAGGAGGTGACTCATAAGAGACGGAATGGCATTTATCAACCCATTCTCAAAATTGCATTACATACTGAAATTTGCAATGTGGTAGAACCAATGCAAGTTGAATGTCAAGAACCAGATGCATGTTTTAAAAATAGATTAATTCTGACATATTGTATCAATAGTCATCTTATTCTAGATATTATCAACAAGAATTGGAACATTTTTCGTTCCAATAGTGGAGTGTTGGGTAAGGTGGGTGACAAACCCGGTGTTACCTTCAGGAGAGGTAAAAATCTGAAAGCACTACTAGAACAACCTGAAAGTAACTTTACACGAACGCCGGGAATGTTTAAATGTCAAAATTGCAACCAGTGCAGGCATATCTACGAATCTAATAGATTCTTAATTAACAATTATAGCTTTGATCTACATTGTAGATGTACCTGTAACTCTAGGGTGGTAGTCTACTTAGCCCAATGTCAAAAATGTGCAGGATTCTACATTGGCAAAACAGAGCGTAAACTAAAAGAGCGTATTTATGAACATCAATACGCTATTAGTAAAGGAAAACCAGAAAACGCCCTTGCCAAACACATTACCCAACACAACGACCATTATTTTAAATTTATGGTCATAGATCAGATTATTGAAAGTAAGAGGGGGGCCCCTACACACTTATTGTTGGAAGCTTTAGAGCTACGTTGGCAAATCAGATTAAATGCGTATGTGACACCAGGACTGAATGATAGCTGCTCTATCAGCAGCATTTTAAAACTTAAAAATTTGGTTAGATAATCCATTTATTGGTTAGGTCTGATTGCATTTACAGTTTATAATACTGTTTTTAACGTTAATATTAAGATATACCCTTTTTTAATATTGTTTATTTATAGTTAGCATGTGTATTTCTAGTTCAGCTTAATATGCTTCGAAGATTTGGGTTCTATTTATGTAATTATGTTATTTAAATTAGTAAGGTTGCTTTATCTGAATTATTTTCAGATTTTAATTGTACCAGTGAGATCTATCACTTTAAAGTTCAAATTAGGTTGTTTTTATGTGATTGGCCAATACTGATGAGCTTAGCACTATTTAAGTGTTTTAGTTGTAAGTGTCTTATTGTCTGAAGAAGTCTGCGTATGCTTGCAGACGAAAAGCGCTTCACTGAATTAAAGACTGTCCTGCTACTGCCAGTACTGTTTTGTTGTTCACCACTGTTTTAGATCCGTTTTTTGTTTCTTGGTTTGTGTTCTACACCATTTTTGATACTTCAGATACAGTTAGTTCGTTTATGGACTGATGTGCAGATAGCCATGGCAGTGCAGTCCTCAGAAGGCAGTACAGACACGGGTATAAATGCAGCAGTCAGGTCAAATATCCAACATTTCAAAATAATAATTATACTGTTCAGCAGGAAAGGACTGTAAAGAATATGAATGTTGAGGACTATTATAGTTTATCAGCACTATTATTGGAAACAATATTTGTAAATTGTTGACATCTACCTTCATTGTACATAATAAAGCATTTTAAACTGAAATACAATGTGTTTAGGCTTCATTTTGTAAAGTACAAGAAGATTTGGTCCATAAAGGAAAAACTGTTGCCTGCTCAGCACAGTTCTGGATAATTAACAGATAAAGACCTTCATTCCAGTTGCATTCCAGTTCCTTACAGTTGTTTACAGCTCATTCCAGTATTCTACAGTCGTAGCAATTCTTTGAACGTTATTGTCAAATTTCAACTGGTTGTCTATAATCTTGTGTGGCTTACTTGTTCTGTCCTGCTGTTGTTGGCAGAAATGACATTGCATCATGTTGTTTTGATACAGCTGCATTTTGGGTAAAGAGGTGTAATTGTTTTAGGGTTTAGAAGTAGTTGTGAATTATTAAGTCATGTTTCAATGGATAAAAACTATTGTTGTATAACATCTAGCTGTTTAGAGAGAGTTTAGTCTGAGTATATTAGAGGTGAGAGATCGGTATATTGAACTAATGTAACATATTTTGTAGCAGTGCGAAGGTCATTGATGAACATGCTGAAAACTATAAGGTCTAGTTTAGATCCTTGTGAGACACTAATAGTCACTGGCAAGAAGGTGGAGAAATATTTTTTTCATTTCCCTGGCTGTGTTCTGTTTGAGAGGCAGCTATGGAACCCTTGCAGTGAAGAGTTGGTGAGCCCTAGGGGTGGGAGTGTAGTGCGCAGTGGAATAATGCTTTTTTTTCTTTATAGGGAATTGGATTTGTTTTCAGATATGGATTGATTTATCAGAATTAAGACTGGATGTGCAATATTCTCAGCTGCTATTCTAAGAAATTGGCCAGGTAAATTGTTGGGGTAGCTGCAGTAGACTTTAATTTGTTGAGGTACTTTTGTATGGCGATTGTGGGAATTGGTTGGAAGTAGAAATGTTGAAGGAGGATGCATGAGTAGGAACATCGAGAGTTTGATTAGTCAGGCAGTTGGTTAATCAATGTACTGTCTATATAAAGTGGGTATTGAATTGGTTGGCTATGGTATCCTTTTGTTTATGTGTGATTGGTGTTGGCTGTGTAGCTTATCCTGAGTTTAACTGTTTTATTGTTTGAGGTCTAGAACAATTTTGGATTGTTAGTATGTGTTTTGCTTTGTTGAGTAATGGTTTTCTTATGTTTGGTAGAAGTTGTTTTGATAAGTTTCTTACTAGTCGATATGCTAGTAATGCAGCAGCCCTGTGATTGCTTTTAGAGATCTTCCAGACTTTTTCTTTTTAATTCATGAGTTGCTAGTTACATGCAGGAACAACCACATGACATTACTTCAATCAAATATATCTTAAAAAAATATTACAATCAGCAAAGTATCAGCAAGTATGCAACTGAAGAAAAGGGTATTTCTCTATTAATATTGATGATCATATTAACTGTAATAATGAGGAGTTACAATGCACGTAATTATAACAACTACAAAAGGAGGCAATTTTGAATACATTGCAAGTGCTGAAAAGACCACTCTTAGCAAGCATCAAAGACTGAAACGATATTGATTTCATGAACTTTCACTCTGCTCTGAAGTAGGAATGGGGTCCATTCACATTGTGGTATTAGACACCCAAAACACATATAGAAATGAATAGGAGAGTGAGAGAGCAATGAGAAAATTAAAGGAAAATTGGTGTCATGTTTTTTCTTGTTTAACAATGTCTCTCCCAACATCTTTTTCTTATCAAGAGTAGAGTGTTGTATGTACATTTTGCTACAATAATTTTAAAATGGATATGCTACTTCCCTAAAATAGTAACGTGCAAAGCATCATATTTCAGCTCAACTTGGGTAGCAGCAGTTTCCCATCTGTATTTATTCTACCATGTACAGAACAGTTTAGTAACTGGCAGCTGTATTTGTTTTATTTTAATATTTCTTTATCTTTTGTTAACCAAGTTAGTCTTACTTGGCCAGTAGCCTCTTTATAGTAAAGACCCAAGGTGGTATTCGTACTGACTAGCTAAACGTGGATATTTTTCTGGAGATTATTGTTTTACAAATTACCTGCAAAAGATGATAGGGAATATATAGTAGAAAATGAGAAAATCTGCAGTTGTTGCAAAGCAGAAGAAAAAATCTAAGAACTGCTTTATGGAATGAAAAAATGTACAGTATTTAGAAAGAAGTTTCAGGAAGACTACTTGAAAGAAATACATATATTTTATGGTAGATTTAAGCAAGAGGAATCAAAATAATGGGATAAAGTAAAGTACTGTTTATAACAAATTGCAGTTTATGGAAAAGAAGGTGCCATGAACTTCTGTGTAGTAAGATAAAGGGAAATAAATGAGTAAGGGAAGAAACAAAATGACGGTTATTGCAAAAAGAATGGGGATTGAATGCTGGAGATTTGTAATATTTGTGTGAGAAAAGTGCATATGCTTGAATGAAATGCTATTTATGATTAGCAACTTATATATTAAAGTATGCCCTGTTCTTCTTGATATGTGCCATGGGATTTTTACATCCACCTCAGGCAGATGGGACTTCAGTATTAATTCAACCACACAAAGAACACAACATCTGCACACTGTATTAGTCCAACTAACCACAGAATACCTTAGCATTTAGAGACTATACTAGTTATCCCACAAACACAGCTGTTTATCTGCTGGATGCTCCATTACTTTCATCCAACACAAAATGCATTAACATCCAGAAGCTATAGTAATTCTACTATGCACATAACAGATTAGCATTCAGATACAGCATTAATGAATGCACTTGTGCACAAAACATAACTTCTGGAAGCTTCTTTAATTCTGATAAACATGATCTACCTTAGCATGTGGTAGTTATATTATTTCAACAATGTGCCTAACCAGTTGCCATCTGGTGACTATTAATTCTGCCAGACATAAAATGCTTTAGCTCTGAAGTACACATTAATTTTACCTCTCTCATGTGTTTATGCAAGAAGAACAACAGATAAAAGCAACATCAGCATGCGTTATTACCTGACACTTTACGATGAGAAACTACAGCCAATATTAGCTAGAAGAATAGCCCATTTTATTTTATACAATTCCAGATATTTCATGCATTGTTAGCAGGTCGATATTATGCTAATTGGGATCACTAAAACATAAGGAAGTTGTGTTAATTTTTCTATCCAGAGATGAATATAGACAAGCAGGATAGTTATCTTACTTTCCATTATTACAAATAATCTTTGGTGCAATGTTTATTTTATTTATTATTTTATTGTATTTATTTTATTTTACATTTGTTGACCGGGCTAGTCTAACTGGATACATGTCCATTTCCAGTAGAGGCCCGGGGAGATAAGCTCCAAGAAAGAACAATGAAAAACAACATAACAAATAGGTAACATTAAACAAAAAATCATAATTACAATGCATATTACAGGTTAACACAGTAAATTCGTCAGTGCTGAGTGCAAGCATAATATAGCATACTGATACACTATGTGGTGTTCTAGAGGGAGATAGTATTGTGGTCAATAAGGAAGAAATCATAGTTTATGAGTAGCAAGGGTGGGTAGAGCAAAGTATGAATAGACACATAACTAGTCAGGGTTAGTACAGGGGCATAACTATTATGTTCCGAGGAACACTTTCAATTTATTTTTGAAGAATGATAGTGAGGGAAGAGAGGAAAGTTCATTAGGGAGGAGATTCCTGGCTTTTCCAACAGTATTAGAGAAGAGGGAGTCACCAGCCTTGTTGTTTGGTTTAGAGGTAAGTACTAGAAGTTTGTGAGAAGACCTTAATGATTTCAGATTTTTGTAGGGGGTGATGAGTGTGGATAGAATAGGAGTTTTGGAAGGTTTGTAAAGAGTGTTGTAGGCTATAGATAGTTGATGGAATTTAATCAGGTTTTGTAGTTCCACTCATCCCAGCTACTTTAAATTAATGCAATGGTGGGTTCTAAATGGGTTGCCTGTAGCAAATCTGGCAATGTTATTGTAGGACATTTCCAATTTGCTAAGGTTATTTTTTAGATAGCTTAGTAAAAATGGGTGATGCATAAAGAAGTGTAGAGATTAGATGAGTGCACGCTATAATGGATTTAGCTGTAGGTAAAAGGAAGGTTTTAATCCTATAGAGAGAGCCAAGTTTTTTGTTGACAGTTTTTATAGTATTATTAATATGGATATCAAAGTTCAGATTGTTGTCAATAGTGATAACCAATAGTTTGGTGGTTGGGTCTGGTGATATAATAGTTTTATTGGTAGAGATAACTGAGAAATCAAGAGGAGAGGACTTTTGGGTAGGAGAGAAGACAAGGAGTTTGCCTGAGTTTGTCATTGTACTAGGAAAACCTTCGTCTTTCTTAGTGCTATTCTTTGTGGTGGTGAATATTAAGAGTCATTCACACATTCAAAGTGAAAATTGGCCTGCAAAGTACTGAATCTGGAGGTCATATTAATTCTATAGTGCAAATGTACCTGTTCAAAAAATAAAGATTATCATGTAGAAGTAACATATAGCATCATGGTCTTGATTGTTTTACAGTCACTTTTCTCTAATACCTAATGGTGAAAAACAGGTGACTATAAGAGGAGTGTCTCCTTTATTTTATATGACTATAGATATTGTATGGGACTCTGTCTACATGTTAGTACAGAAAGTCATAGTCTGGCTTTGCAGTTCATGTTTATATGGGAGCAATAAAACAGAGCATATGGAGATTCAATTAATTCTGGTGCAGAAATGTACTTCTAAAAAAATTATGACCATGCAGAAAAAACATAAAGCTCTTGAATCTTTGGCATATATTATTCTGTGATAATTCCAGATGTGAAATAATAGGCAAATATAACTAGGACAAATGTTTCCCTTTATTTCATTTGTGTGCTGTTTGCAGGATCTTCACACATTTTTATTTTGCAGCTCATATTTTTATTTTGGCCAATTGAATACAACATTTGAAGGAAATGTTAATTTTGCTATACAAATACACTTATAAAAATCATGAGGAAGCAACATATAACATCATAGTTCTGAATCTTTATAAGTCAGATTTTTGGTGTCTAACAACGAGAAGTCAAAAATATATTATCAATATAAAATACATTATTTCAAATAATAGGGAATAATATTACAATTTGTTAACCAAGTAGGTTCAATGGGAAACATCCTCTTTCCAAGGGTGATTTGGCAGCAATGCTTGGTTAAGGGATTTGCTGAAGGTCAATCTGTAGGCAAATGAGGATTGAGGGGAAAAAATCATACCATGAAAACTACATCTCACAGACTTTACTCTCTGCGACAACTGCCATACAGCAAAATACTTACAAGAAAGCGCTTCATATCAAAGTGAATCAAAAATTCAGTATCTCAAAATCCCAATAAAAATGTAATTTATCAAAAAAGAATACAATTATAGTTTACTTTCAACATCAGACTCTAAAGAACAATAATATAAACTAGACAAGACAGCAAGTGAAGTTCATAAGCTGAAACTGTTATTGCATCTGTATATTGGTTGAACAAAAAACCTATAAGAGTAGCTTGTTGAGTGAATATATAAGAAATTTGATACAGATGCATTATGATGTTAGAAGGAAACAACCTGTAACACTTTTTGTTCACTATTTCTTGCAACAAGCCATTTTTTACATCACAGTCTTTATCAGATGTGGATCTGTAAAAGCTTGTTTTTTGAGCTACTTCCTGTATAAAGTATGCATACACCCTAAATTCTGATTTTCCCCACTACTCTAGACCATTGGAGTAGATACTTGGGAATTTTAACTGAAATAATGGTAGGGGCTGCTACAGCTATACTACATCTGCATGTGTTAGATGCTGAAGTCAATGCTGCTGGTGCTGTTGACAATATGCCTATGCCAAGAAGGAGAAGTATGTTCAAGCCCAGGTTAACCTTCCAGGAGCTACATGAGCTGATGATTGTAGAGTGCTACAGGGTGGACACAAGCATAATACAAGAACTTACTGAAATGTGCCACCGAGAGCCACAGCTAACAGAAGAGAACCCATCCCAGTAGAAACAAAGGTATGTGTAGCCCTTGGGATACTAACTACAGGTACTTTTCAAATACCAACTGGGGACGTGATGGGGGTGTCACAGAGATCTGCATCCAGGATACTCCACCAGTTCCTGGATTCTATGCTCCCATATGCCAATGAGCACATATTTTTCCCTCTCCTCTGAGGTGAGGACCAGAAATATGCAACACTTCTACCATGTAGCACACTACCCTGAAGTACTAGGTGCCACAGAATAAACTCATGTACACATCAAGACACAACCTGGTGAGCAGCGTACAATCTATGTTAACCACAAGGGGCACATCTCCATCAACTGCCAGATCATGTGCAATGCCCAGGGGACTATACTGAATGTGTGCGCTGGCAACGCTGGCAGCTATCATGACTACCATATCTGACACACAACACAGCTGTACCAGATGCTTGCTAGGGGGCACATCACAAAGGGACATTTACTGAGGGATGCTGGCTATGCCCTGGAAACATGTATGATGACACCCACCAGAAATGCACAATAATCCATGAAAGAATACCATTATGAGGCACACACACAAACTAGTAACATCATAGAGCATGTGGTTGAGTTTCTGAAGTCATGGTTCCAGTGCCTCGATGTATCTGGTGGAGCCCTGCAGTATACTCCAGCCATATGTGCACATATATACACAGTACGTGCTATGCTACACACTCTGATCCTGTGGAAACAGCTGCAGCCAGATCAGCAAAGGGAAGGAATGCACAGTCCCCACCAGCTCCTAGGTCAACACAGCCACAGTCACAGGAGGACTTGGAGGAAGAAAACCCGCTGATGTCCCTGTAGGCATGCTCAGTACACCTTGGCTTTGGCTAAGAGACAATGCTTAGCACATTCACTGACAACTTAGTGACCTAGGGACTGACACCTTACTCCTATTCCTACTCACATACAGAAATTAAAATTGACACCAGGCAACTCACACATCCTGTACCAATCCATGCATTGACTGTGTATTGCTTGCATCAAACAGAGTCAGCCCTGAACTACAATTTTGTCAACTGTTGCATTTGCAAGGTAAGTCCATAATCTAAACAGTAATCAAAAGTGTTATTATGATATGTCATTGTATGTATGGACCTGGTACATTATGCAAGTAGCTATAGTGGGCTAGTTGGACAGAAATGACATCCACATGGGACTAGATACCCATTCCACTAACATGTTTCCATATCTATTCAGTAGGCCTCATGCATGGAATATTCATGCAGTCTTATTGCAACAGATTACTGGTACATGAGTCAAGGGAGATGTCAGAAAGTGGGGTTAAATGATAGTCAGACTATTGTGTATCCCAGCAGAACATGTGATGTTGTTCCCCCACCACCAACACAGCACTGTTCCCTTGTAACTGCTGTAACAGTAACTCATCAATGGTATACGAGCACTTCAGTCAGTCTCAATACAGTAACATAGAAATTGATCTTATGCTGTATATCTTAGGCAACGGAGGAGTAACAATGTATATATTTATGCAGGTGATTGTGTGATGAATTACCACTATCAGTCAAGTAGCTGCTGTGGCAAAAAAGGATTAAGGAAATGAGTGTATATGAAGGCATTCTTGGTTCTAATCTAGGTGTATCTACTTCTTCTGGATGTGAGGTATTAATAAGTTGTGTTTTACAGACTGTCAGTCTTTGTGTGCTGTAATATTATTAACCTCTGTCAAATATTAATTACATCAGCCAACTTTAGAAAATGTTAACCAATTTGAGAGGAGTGCAGCAGTACAGAAACAGGGACAGATATCATATTGTGTAGAACACAAAATCCCTGACTGAACTACAGGTAGATGTGGGCTGGAGTCAGTTTATAACTAGTGAAAAATCCCAATGGGCATGCTCATGCACTTAGTTAATTTCAAGGTTCTAATCTCACTCCAACCCACTTGTGTGTTTGCTTGTGTATGTGGATCTCACTGCAAAACAACTGTGAATCATTCATTGATTTCCAAACTAAAATGGTTCTGCACTTTTTGGCCCTTGCAGTTGAGGCAGGCCTCCAAACTCCTCTCTTCCATAATTCCTGCTGATGCCATCTATTTTAAGACTACCAACAGCCATCTTAATATTTGAGTTAGGCTGTGGCACATGCAGTAAGTACTGTGATTTGCAGTGTGCAAAAGTTGATAAAGAGGAATTCTAATCTCACTCTAGCCCACTTGATGTGTATGTACATCTCCCTGCAATGCAAAAAAAAAAAAAATGTGGTTATCACACTGATTTAGAAAGGGGCATGATTTTACAGAATTTTGGTCATAGCAGGTGAATCAGGGCTCCAAATTCCTGACACCAAAAGGCCTGCTGATGTGACATAAGAGATGTTAACTTAATTACTGTGATCTGTAGTGTACCATTAGATAACTAGGAGTTCTAATCTAATTATAGCCAACTTGGTGTGTATGTGTGCATGTACGCATGTGTGTGTGTGTGTGTGTGTGTGTGTGTGTGTGTGTGTGTGTGTGTGTGTGTGTGTGTGTGTGTGTGTGTGTGTGTGTGTGTGTGGTGTTTTGTAAACATTATTTGGTTGTGATACTATTCTCACTCTAGTTAAGTTGGTGTGTTTTGATATTAGTCAGACCATTTTACCTCAGTGTATGGGATCATAGGATCAGTGGAATTTACCAAGCTAATGGCCCTAGAGCCCTTACAATCCTAGCCAAGTTCTTAGCTTTATTTACATGATCAGTACATATTGCCCCTGTCCAAGAGGGACACAGGCAGAACCCCTGTGATGAAATGAAGGTCACCCAGCCAATCATACAGATTGCATCTGAAGATGGCCAATGAGGTGCTCTGTTTGTCATTAGGTGGAAGTCTGTTTCAAAGGTTTGTTAAAGTTTGGTAGACATATCTCTTCCTCCAGAATGTTTTATTAATGTCAAATACCAGGTTAAGGTCCCTACGGTGAGTAATCCATGTACCATTTGACTTACGGATATGCAGCATTTCCAATAAAGCAGGGTCAGACATTGCCTCATATGCAAGGCAGAGATCACCTCTGAGTAGTCTATATGACACAGGCTAAATTGCAGTGATTTCAGATGATCCCCATAGGATAGATGCTGAAGATTTGAATTTCCCTTGTGAGGAACCTTTGCGGTATCTGCAACTGCCACTGGTGCTTGGAAAGGTACATGACAAAATGGCCATTGCACTCAAATATTGGCCTGCTGAGGGAAGCGTACATGGAGGCATGGAGGTTATAACTACTTTATTTTTGGGTGACAGTGCCCTCAGTTATATAATGAGCAAGATATAATTCCCTTCTTACCACTGTGGAGACATGGTGAGCTAAGGTAAGGTAGGTGTAAACCTGTGTGGCCAGGCCTGTGTACCCAGGTCTCTCACTCCTGAGTATGTGCTTAAGGTGTTCCTACTGAAGTGCTTCTTACCAGAAACATTGTTGTTACCGATACAGATCAGACTACATATATCTGCATGGAGTTTAAGGCCATGAGTATGGCAACAAACATTTGTTCATGAAGATCCTTTTGTAGGATGTTGACATAATTCAGTGATTCTATGGCCACTCCCAGTTTGCAGGCATCAGCAAACATTGTCAGCCACAGACATTCACTTTGTGCTTGTACTTTGGATAAAGAGATTCCAAACAGTAGAGGACACAGGCCTGAAACCTGTGGAATACCACTGATTACAGCTCTGCTATTGGAGACCGATTCCCCTATTTTGACTATATGAGGTCTATCAGTATGACAATTAGTGACCCCTCTAATGATATTACTTTCGGTGCCTAGTTGGGTGAATTTGTCAATGAAGCCTGAGTGGGGGCTAGTGTCACATGGCTTGGCTAAGTCCAGGTGGTTGTATGCACAAATGTCCCTTCATCCAGGTCCTCACTGACTGACTCATAGATGTCCACTGAGTTTAACGGGCATGATCTCCATTTCACAAATCAAATCTGTGTAGGCTCAAGTGTTTGTAGGTGGCATATATCATTGCTGATAAGGTCCATGATGATTTGCCCCATGGGCTTATAGATATGGCTACTCAGGCTAATAGGTCTATAGTACCTGTTGTCAGTGGATGCACTGCCTCTGCACAAGGGAATAACAGTGGCTGTTTTCCAGTCAGGTGGGATGCAGCCCGTGGTTGCACTATGACTGCAAGTCATTTCCAATGGTGTTAGTAATTCATGTTGGGTCCCATGTAGGATGCAGCCTGGGATGTTAGCAGATCAAATAGATGCTGTGTTTTCTTCCTTAATGAGGCCATTTATGATCTGCTGTTTGGATATAGAAGGTATGGGACAGATTATAGGGATGTCATGTGGTACATGTGGTGGGAACAGTGGAGGGGAAGTTGTCATAGAACCTGTCAGCCAACAGCTATGTCTACAGGCTCATTATATGTGGTATCATGAACTATGAGTTCAACAACAATCTGTGCCTTTCCTTTTACGTTACACGTCACTACACAATGCCTTGTGGTTGTCCTTTGTAGAGGAGGCTAATTTGTCACATACTTTCTTTTGCAGGACTTCACAGCAACACTTATTTTCTTGTTTAAGCTGAGGAGGGAGTGGTTTCATTTTGGGTGGGGGGGTCCTTCCCTCCTATTGTTACACAGCAATGTCTACCTCTTATTTTAAGGCCTGCTAATGGCGGTTGTCCATCAGGCAGGTTTGATGTGCCATGAGGAGCTTGTTTTGCTTCTGGCAGGTACAGCCAAGTCTATGCAGGTGTACAGGTGTTTCTATAGATCATTGGTGTAAAGCTTGGTGTTCCATTTGAGGAGGGAGGTTCAGTCAAGCTATTTATATCCCATAAGAGGTTGTAATCTGCTTTGTTGAAGTTTATTACTGTATTTGCTGCACTGGGGGGGGGGGGGGGCAGGTGTGATACTTACTTTGAGACCGATTTGTGGTCAGATCTCACCAGGGTGGACTTTGCAGTGGAGGTGCTACAGTGGTCACCCATATAGGTATGTAGCTGATGCAATATGTTGGCTCCCCTTGTGGAGATGTCACGTTGCTGGTACAGGGCTTTGTAGTTAAGGAAGTTGACTAACCTTTGAGCAAGTAAGTTTGATCACGAGTAATCAATCCAGTTATTGAGAAGTTAAAGTCGCGCCAAACATGTTGTTTTGATGTATCTTGATAGGCACAAGTAGATCTGAATAAGCACAGTGGGTGTCCTGATTCATGCAGTTGTGCCTGTAGCTGGCAATGTCTTCATTAGGTGCCCTACAAGCATTCAATAGCACCTGCAGTTTCTCTAGGGAATCATACTGTTTAAGCAGTCTGGATGCCAATCTGTCCTTAATGAATATGTATACACTACCTGCATTACCTTGCACACTTTAAGTTTGAGGTCTGAACATGTGGAAGGAGGTGTAGCCTGGTATGGCTGTGGTGCTCTCCACAGCCTTGAACCTGGTGTCTGTGACTGCCCAAATGTTTGCATCTTCCAAGGTGGGGACAGCTTCCAGTGAGTGGAGTTTCATGTTGGCATTCCTAGCATGAAGCAGCAGAACAGTGATGTTGTTTGCAGATGGCATTTTCTCATTGGAAATGTTTGCCTTGAGACACTGCCTAAAATATGCAGTATGGGGGTGGCAACAGCCTTGGCCAGTAAACAAAATTTCAGGCCAGATGAAGACCATCTCTGCAAAGTGTCACAGCCTGCTGAGCAAGTCATCCCAGGGTGACATGTGCTGGATCCCCTTATAATGACATCACACACTAAGGCAATTATTGAATTCAGTCATTTTCCATTTGTATTGAGCCATCCTCCTACGTGAAGGTCAAATGTAGCTAAAGGCCAAAGGCATACCTGCCTGAGACACAGAGTCCATAAGCTCAGTTGTGTCTCTGCTTACAGTCTAGAGAGGTATGTCTCAACTTGAACACACCAACAGGAACTATGGCATAGACATAACAGTACACAATGTTTACAGACTTGCGCGCATATGTGATATGACATATCCTAGCACCTCACAGACAGCTGACTGTGACCTTTCCCTTATGTAGCCTGGTGAGAGGGACATCAATGTGTCTCATGATGTAATCACCTATGAGTAATATGTATGATTTTGTGTATTGCCATAGGTGTTTGACCAGTGAGACAGTGGTGCATGAGCTATTATGTGTACTGTGCTCTGCAGAGGTATGATTATGTGTAGTGAGCTTGCATGTGGGTGTCTGTTTTTTGTGTATGTGTCTGTAAGGAGCTTCACATAAGTATGTATGTGTGATGTGGGTTTGGGTGGAGTAGGAGGTCTAGTGTGCATGTTTGCAAACTGCTCAGTGTCATAAATACTGAGTGGTATGTGAGACAGCATGAATTCACAGTTTTAATTATAGTCACATCTCTCACACATTGTGTTTGCGTGGAGTAGGTGTAGAGGGGTGTGGACACTTTCCACATCTCACCAGCAGTCAATGATAATACCATTAACAAAAGAGTCTTGCTTGTGTGTATGTCGCAACAGGCTGCCACTAGGCAGTGGCCTAACAGATGCTTAAATGTAACATGTTATCACCTTTATGTAGTTTCCTAAGGTAAAATAACACCTGACAGTGTGGCATAATATGGTTCATTGAGCACAATGCTTTGCCAGGGAAGTGGCCCTTGCATTAACCATAATCCTGTTATTGGGCAGGGCCGCAATAGCATACCTAAAAATGTGACAATGTACAACTCCAGCAAAGTAAGGGTCATGCTGCTACACCCTTGAGGTTGACATCCTCAAACACACTGTCTGAGGCACTCTTTGCAGTGCAGATGTGGATGTCCATGCATGCACAGAAATGTTGTTAAACTTTGCAGTCATTACCTTGGCCTTGCAAGTCTACAATGCCTGTCAAGCAACTAGACAGTGAACTGGATGTTGTGTGAAATGATGTGGGAACACAGAATTGTGTTCCAGTAACATAAATGTACAGTATGATGTACCTAGGACATGTAGGAGGAGAAACACATTAGCCAAAGGTGGACACTCATCTGCCGTAGTCCTCAGATTCATGTCATGCAGATGTCCACCATTATGCTGTTGAAGGGCAGGCTGCATGAATTACTGTGAAATTGTCAGCTGTGGATCACTACCGCTGTGGAGCTTGTTCATACAACCTTGGATATCTATGTCACCTGACATTGAACATTATATTGTGATGCTGCAGCTGTGCTCCTAATCACCATCAGGTCAGTACCCTAGAGGAATCCTACGAACCTCAGAACACATGGCATAATACAATCAAAGCTCAAATGATTGCTCTGGTTGCTAATCAATACATCTACCTGGAAAATGGTACATAAAGCCTACAGAGCCTTGCATGATGTGGATCAAGTGTGTGGATGAACAAACAGGCTGTGTCTTGCTTCTCATCTTCAGCTCAGTACAAACATTTTGCTTCTGGTGAGAGAAAAAGTATAGGAAAGTGGTATCCTGGAAGAGAGTGGCTGTGGTGAGACCAGCAGTAGTAGTAGTAGCTAGGCACCAGCAGTTCAGGGAACTTCCTTCTTTTCAGCATTCTTCCCAAGGTAATTGTTTTATTTCAGTGCACACTGCTTGATTAGTGGCTAACTGCATAAAACTGTGTAAATACTCCATTCTTACCATCACAGAGTGTACGTACTACTTTCCACTCCAGTGTTTGACAGTGCTCTGTACAGAAGCAGCCACCTTGAATGTCAATTCTCTTGGAACCCTTATGGAATTAACTGCAATACAAAGTTGCACACAGGACAACCAGCATGCAGTGACAAGCACTGTCCCCAGAAGTCTCAGTGATATTATGCAAAGATAATTGAACATGTGTCAGGATTACATACATGGGAGTACAGTATGTACAGATACAGCACTAAAGGAAGGATATCAGTATTCCCCACTTGATTTCACATCTAATATGCTGTAGTGTGCCAAGCATACAGAGGGTGTGAAACCAACTAGGATAGTAGCGATGGTTACCTACTCCTGTTTGTACCATGAAGGATACTCACATATGTTCACACACCCAAGACAGGAGTCACCTTGTAGTGTGGCCCTTAGCAGGACCTCCCCATAACATATGCATAAACTAAAATGCCAAACAAATAGCTGTGTAGTATTACAACTGCTAACAAAGGAAGTATCCAGGAGATATGTATCCCTAGTTAACAGACAGCATTATACCCTTGCTGTAGTCTACATCCTCTGTAGGTGTTACACAGCTGCAGATCAATGGGATGTCAGCTGTGTAGTTCTCAGAAAGGCTTACTGATGTAATCTCCATTCCCCCTAATTATATTAAAATATATGTATCATGTTGGAAACAAACCGGCTACATACCAGATAGAGTACAATACTCTTCTATTGAAAGACAGAGATATATAATTGCTGTGTCAATGAGTTCACCATGGAAAGTAACTCTCATATACAATAGTTACCTTAGCTAGAAGTTTGCCTTTTTTATGATGGTTCTCATTAGCAGGTGATTGCTATTGAACCAATCTGTGGTTCAAGAATGTTAATTGCAGCATACACAGCTGATTTGCAATATAATCCACCAATCCCATGCAACTATTCAACAAGATAAAAAGCCTCAATGTAGAATCTGTTTCCTTTCTCATATGTTAGGGTGGAAATTACTGGGGTGAAGATACAACATCAGCACTGACAGAGTATTCGTAGGAACTACTTATTACACACAGATGTGTGTGTCCTACAGGTTGTAGCTAATGCTGCTGCTGCAGGCAATAAGCATAGCCAGACAGGCTGCAGAATGTGGAGGATGACACTTACAAGTAACAGTATGACCTGTGGCAGCTTTGTTCTACACCAGAGCCTGATTGAGGAAACCCATTCCACAGGAACTTCAGGTATGTGTTTAAGGTAAGTATGTTAGCTAAAGGTATCATTAACAGATTCAAAGGTAACATGGTTGTTGTATCCCACAACAAAGTAGGCAGTACATGTACCAGTATGTCAACCATTTGTACAACCAATAAGTCATATGTTATGGTATTTATGTGAAACACGTGTGCTGGCAACCCTTACTTCTAGCATGGCCTCCATATGTGTATGTTACTTGTGCAGCTGTTGTCTGTAATATCAGTAGCAAATTATTATGTGCTGCAGTCTGATATTACTGGGCCTAATTGGAATTATATACTTCAAAATTCTCTGTGAATGCATAATAATGCATGACCTGACACTCTGTGCACTTTCTAGTGTTGTAATAGGAATGTGTTACCTGTGTTCCTATCTGTAGGCCTTTGACTTCCATCATTGAAAAGCAAATATTCCATCTGTACTGCTTTGGGGGGATAAATAGGTGATGAGATAGTCATACATATCAGAATTCATAATTGCGATGTACCAAGGTGTCATGATAACAGATTTGCTATGAAATTCCATTCCCAGTATTGTCATATATCTGTTAATCAAAGGACCATACATTTGGTGCATGAGGCATTACATTCTGCAAAAAGCGTGATAGTTCAGAGGTATGTCTGTGTACACTAGCTGTACTAGACATTTAGACATTTCTCAGTTGGCTGCCATGTGAGTAGAACCCACAAGCAGTGAGTACAGGAAGAGTGATCATTTCATTTTAAAAAATAATTTTACACACAACCATCTCCTTTAGAACTTTTACTGATTGCTGCTGTCAGAAATCTGGATTTTACACACATGCATAGCTGTGTGTGGTGTCAGATTAGAACCCACAAGTAGTGATTACAGGAAGACTGCGCACTGTTTTTGAAACAAGAAATTATCAAAGCACCATCTCCTTTCAACCATTATTGCTTACTGTTGCATGGTTATCTGTCTAGGCATTCTGTTACGCTACTGTATACCCTGTTAATTTACTGTGTGCACTTTACATGAGCAGAGGACATGTTTGAACCTTAATCTGGGTATTGCACTGCATTTACTTCTGACATATGTCCATATATTATTTACTACTTTATGTTGTAGCAGTTGACTGGTGTCAGATTAGAACACAAAAGCAGTAAGTACAGGAATACTGAACACTTTATTTGACATTAATTATCAAAGCACCATCTCCTTTTAACCTTTATTGATTAATGTTGCATGAAATCTGGCATTTACATGCATGGATAGCTGACTAGGTGTTGTGTTAAATTATCCATATACCCTGTTAATTTACTGTGTGCACTTTACATGAGCAGAGCACATGTTTGAACCTTAATCTGGGTATTGCACTGCATTTACTTCTGACATATGTCCATATATTATTTATTACTTTATGTTGTAGCAGTTGACTGGTGTTGGATTAGAACACAAAAGCAGTAAGTACAGGAATACTGAACACTTTATTTGACACAAATTAATTATCAAAACACCATCTCCTTTTAACCTTTATTGCTTACTGTTGCATGAAATCTGGCATTCACACACATGGATATCCCTCTAGGTATTCTATTAAGTTACCTGTATAACCTGTTCATTTATTGTGTGCACTTTACATGAGTAGAACACATGTTTGAACCTTAATCTGAGTATTGCACTGCATTTAGTTCTGACATATGTCCATACATTGTTTACTACCTTAAGCTGTAGCAGTTGACTGGTGTCAGATTAGAACACACAAGCAGTAAGTACAGAAATACCAAACACTTTATTTGAAGTGAATTAATTATCAAAGCACCACCTCCTTTTAACCTTTTTTGATTAATGTTGCATGAAATCTGGTATTTACAAACATGGATAGCTGTGTAGTGGTTTGTTAACTTACCTATATACCCTGTTCATATATTCAGTGCAACCTACAGCATATTTCAAACAATGAGAAGACTAGAACAGTGACTCTTAATCTGGGTAGACCTCAACATTAACTGATGGTTGGAAGCTATGCTACACAGTACTGCATGCTTACTTGCTTTTACTTGCCTTCCCATTTCAGATAGGCAGTGACACATTAATAAAGCTGTAAGATGTCCCAGGTATGTCATACCTGACTGTAAAGTCTGCAAAGTCTGTAGTTACTTTTTTGTATTATTAAGTTATCTATTAAGTTCTTACCTTGATGATTTTTCTATTTACCACATGATTGCCTCATCCTGGCCAAATGCCCTGCATGGGACTGGACATTGAGAGCCCTGTCTTCTGCAGTTGTGGTAAGAGAAGCAAACCATTATGCATACCAGTTTTGCAGAGATTCAGCTTTAATATTTATAAATTACTGAGAAACAAACATGGGACTGCGGTGGTGGTGCTGAGGTAGCGTTGTCGCCTCACAGTTAGACGTTGCCCGTTCGATTCTCAGTTAGAGCATCTTTTATGTGGCGACATGCATGAATGGGCATTCCTTCATTGAAGGTTGTGCATTAGGCCCGGCAAGCCAGCACATAAAAACCTACTGGCAATCATTAGAGGCCCGGAGTTCCGCTGTGGTGACCCCTAACTGGGAAAAGCCAAAAGACACAAAGAAACTGAGAAACAAATGTACATATCTGTGGGGTGTGCCCAGCCCTAGCTTCTTGGACCCAGGTGTCCAAGGTTCACCCTCTTCCTACGTCTCAGGTTGTTGTGGGGATGATGCTGCTCACCAGCATGGGGGATACCAGTAGAACTGGTAAGGTCCCTGACTAAATGATTCCAGGCCTCATAATAACACTCTGAGCCCTGGTAGTCACCCTGTAGCAGCCAGGGTCCATAATGCTCAACAAAGAGTCCAACAAAAACTCTGGACTCCTGCACTCCCCACTTTTGCACACAAAAGCACACACTCTCACCTAAGCAGAAGCCATATCTGCAGCCAAGCTAAGACTCCAAAGAATAAAATTCCCACCTATTGGCCTTTAAGTAGGTTGCATTCCCACCCTTGCACATCATACTGTAATTTTCAAAAATGTGTTGCATCACTTAGCATTGTGCAGACTAGCACAAACCATTTGAGCATTGCTTAGCATCATGCAAACTCACACAAACTATGTTTAAGTGGAGCTTAGCAATGTGCAAACTGGAATAGACCATTGACCATGTTTAAGCGCTGCTTAGCATTGCTCAGCTTTTGTAACTGTACCAATTTTTTTTAATTTAAGCTAACCTGATATTTCAGTCACCTGACACATTTTTACAGCAATATATTTAAAAAGTTTGACTACTCAGGAGTTGAACCCAGGACCTACTATGGATGTGTAGTATATATGTAAGCACATCAAAGCATTGCTAAGAATGCACCGCACAAACATGTGCATAAATGTAAAAAACAAAAATACAATTTAATGCAGTAAAATGTGTTGTACACCTTTCAATCCAGGTTAACGGGCTGAAAGGTATTGTGCTGTACTTACCAACCATTCAGAAGTTGTCTGGACAGTCCACAATTAAAGGACAGCCTGTGAAGTGTTGCTTACCTAGATTCAATATCAGTATTACTAAGATCGCCCTCGGCAGCACATCATCATTAATATCTATGGCACTACTGAAGTGGAACCATGGCCATGTACATGGATACATTCTCTGTAGGGTCTACACAGAGCCTATATGGATTTTATTCAATTCTGGCATGACTCTTTACTATACATGTCATAGTAAAGCCACTCAGTCTGCTTTTCTGAAGTTTGATTTCTCCTTTACTTGATGCTAAAAATACCTTATCAAAATTTCTTAGGCTAGCACATATGACAGCTACTTTGTAATTATGAAAATAACTAGCTTTAGCCATCCCAGTTTTAGCCTTTCTGAGAGATTTTTGACCTTTTGTTGAGCTGAAAAATGGGAAAGGAGCAAGATTCTTTAAGATAATGCATTCTCTGTCTCAGATGATAGCTATGAGTGATGTTTGTAAGTCATTAATAGGGTTTGTTTTTAGCTCATATGGTGTTCAGTATTGAAAACAAGTTAAACACATTTAAGAAGGCAAGGATAAAGTGAGGTCCATTTACTTTATGGTTTTGGGTGTCCATTTTGTATTAGACTGCAGCTTGTCTTTCATGTTTCCAGATAAACTGAAATTATCAAAACCGAGAATCAGCCATGAGGACGTTTTTTTTCTTTGAACATTTGTAAAGAAATGTCCACATGTCAAACACTGAAGGAAGTTGTCTAACTTTGCAGAATAAATAGCCACTATAATGCATACAGTCCAAAAAGGATGTGCAGATCACAAGTAACAGATAGTTTAGAAAAAGTTTAACTAAAGTTGTCACACAAGACTTTAAGTCATGAACAAAAAACTGGATTAGAAAACATCTGACAAATGCTAGTTAAAAAAAAAAACATACAGGCCTTTCTTAATTAAGCAACAATGTGACCATTACTATGTATATATAAAACAAAATGAAAGTTAAGTACATTTGTATAGGAAAGTAATGTATATCTTCATTTAAGAATGGGTGCACTCTAAAATGTAGTTTAACGCATAAATGAAACCTTGTTTTAAGGTATGGGCCACAAAGTAAACTCTTGTGCGATGTTTTGATAGTTTCATGGGTTCATAGGTGTGTACTAGGCTAATGGCCCTGGGGCCTTTACAAGCCTAGCCAATAGAAGTGCCCTGGTATTGTGCTGCCTGTCGTTAGTTTCCAGTGTCTCTATCAAGTAGAGCCAGTGGAGTGATCCCCAGGGTGAACTTTCTATTTCCCATTTCACTTGAAGAAGTATAGTGAGATGCTCTGCTTTACATATACGGGAAGTCCATTCCAGAGCATAGGTAGTCTTTGGGTTATGAACCTGTCCCTCCAGCATGTTCTGTTCATTGTGGCAATGAGATTGAGGTCTCTGGAACATGTGGTGCAGAGGGATTGGGATTTCTTTAGATGTAGCATTTCTAACAGAGCTGGGTCAGACATGGCTTTGTAAGTCAAGCAGAGATCGCCTCTTAGTCGACGATATGAGATAGAGAATAACTGGAGTTTTTTGAGTCTGTCCATGTAGGACATGTGTTTAAGGCCTAGGATCCCCTTTGTGAGGTACTTTTGTGGCTTCTCCAACTGTTGCAGGTGTCTAGTGAGGTACATGCCAAATGGGGCATGATTGGTCTAATGATGGAAGAGTAGTGAGAAACGATGACCTCTTTCTTCCTGAATGCAAAATCCTTGGTAATGAGCTGTGCCACATAGAAGAACTTTCTGACCACAGTGGCAATGTGGTGGTCTAAGGAGAGGTTGTTGTCAACATGTGTCCCCAGATTTCTTATAACACCTTTAGTGTTCAGTGGGCTCCCATTGATTTGAAAATTAGTGGGAACTGAGTTTTTTCCAAAGGGGATGATGATGCATTTTTGGGCATTAAGCTTAAAGCCATGGTTTCGACACCAGTCATTGGTCTCAGTGAGGCCATTCTGTAGGATGTCTGCATCACTTGGGGAATTAATAATGGCTCCCAGCTTGCAATCATCTGTGAATTTGGTCAGCCAGAGTCCTTCTGTGTTGGCCTGGACTTCTGAGAAGTAGATGCCAAACAGGAGAGGACCCAGCACCGATCCCTGTGGGACTCCACTAGTGACTGGTCAGCAGTCTGACTTGAAGTCTGCTACTTTCACACTGTGGGTTCTATCTGTGAGCCAATTTGCAAGCCATCTAATGATATAGGGGTTGCTGCCTACTTTGCTGAGTTTATTGATAATTCCTGAGTGAGGAATGGTATCAAAAGCCTTGGCCAGATTGGGGTAGGCTGTATGAACTGCCTTACCTTCATCCACCGCTCTGGTGACTGACTCAAAGAAGTCAACCAGGTTGAGCAGGCATGATCTACCCTTCACAAAACCAGATTGCATGGGATCTAGAGTTTGTTAATTAGGTACATGATGATGCGCTCCAGAACCTTACATATCAGACTCCTAATGGGGTGATAATTTCCAGGGTCTGTAGTTGATCCTGCTTTATGGAGAGGAATGACTGTAGCAGTGTGCCATTTGGTAGAGACAAAGCCTATGGTGAGGCTGCGAGTAAACAGAGCACACAGATGTGGTGCCAGTTCACTTTGTAATTCATGCAGAACACAGACAGGGATATTGTCGGGTCCCATGGAAGCTGCATTCTTGGCCTTAGACAATGCAGCTTTAACCTGTGCTGCAGTAATGTTGGGTGCCTGGCATTCTCCTGGTATTGGGATTGGTCCTTTCGGGGGGAGAAAGGGGTGAAGTTGGCACTCAGTCTGTCAACCAGTACATTGGCAATATCTGTTGGCTCAGTATAGGTGGTACCATTGTGCAGTAACTCAGAGCAAATCTGGGTATTGCATGGAGATCTTTGATATAACTATAGAAGGCTTTTTGGCTGTTTTTAGTGTCTGCCACAATTCTGCCTTCATAGCTGGCTTTGGAGGTTTTGATGAGGGATTTCAACTTTTTGTTGAGGCTAATAATATAATTTTTCCAGTCTTGGGACTTCACCTTTTTCTGCAACAGTTTCTTCCTTCTGTTGTAGAGTTTATTAATGGCAGGTGACCACCAGACTGGCTTCCTTTTTTTTGGAGGAGTGTATCTTGGTTCTGTTGGGTATGGCTAGTTCCATGCATTTATATACGTGTTTGTACAGTGCACTGGTGAATGACTCGGCAGTGATGCACCTTTTCTCCATTGGCATGGCTGCAGTGAAGTTAGCCACCTCTGCTTTTAGGAGACCAATGTCAGCTTTGGAGAAGTTTTTCATGGTGGATACCTTTGCGGGGGGTGTGGGTAAGATGTGGATTTCCATGGTGATTAGTTTGTGGTCGGATCTAACAAGCGAGTAGTTGACTATTTGTGTAGAGCTACGGTTGCCCATGTTAGTAATAACCAAGTCAAGGATGCTGCTTCCTCTAGTGGGGGTAAGAATGAGCTGGTTCAGGGCACTGGAATTGATGAATTCCAGGAAGTGTTGGGCCAGTGCATTGGTGCATGAGTAGTTTTCCCCAGCTGATGGAGGGGTAGTTGAAGTCACCTAGTATGAAAGTGTTGAGTTGGATCTTAATAGTTTCCAGGGTGCTTAGGAATGTGGAGTGAGAGTCTTGGGACATGGTTGGGGACATATAGCAGGCTATGACCTGAGTTGCCATCTTACCCAATGTTAGTTGCACCTGGAGTATCTCAGATGAGTTATGCTGGGTTACTAGTCTGGAGGTGTGCATATCCTTTATGAATATGGAGACACCACCACCTTTGGAGCTTTGGTCCATGTTCTCGGGCCGAAAGGTGTGGACTGAGTTATAGCCTGGTAGTGCAGGGGTGATTTCTGCTGCTTTAAATCAGGTCTCAGTTACAGCACAAATGTCGATGTTCTCCATTTTAAGGAGTGCTTTGAGTGAGTGCATCTTGAGATTTAGGCTTCTAGCACTGAGCAGCATGACCCTCAAATTGCATTTATTTATAACTGTTACGGTGGTAGTTTGGTCTTTGGAGCACCACCTTAAAAAGGCACTATAGGGGTGGCAAGAGCCTTAGCCAGTACCCGGAAACCCAGGGGTGACAAATGCAGGCCATCTCTGGCAAAGCATCGAGGTCTGTCAGTCATGTCATCCCAAGCAGACAGATACTGGATCCCCTTAGAATGACATCAGAAACTTAGCCAACTGTTGAAGTCAATCATTTTCTGTTTGTACTGTGGTATCATTCTGGGTGATGATAGGATGCTGTTTAGGGCTAGGGTCATAACCTGCCTGGGCCACATAATCTGAGAGTTTCCCCATGTCTCTTTTCATGTAGTCCAGGGAGGTGCATCTCAGGTTATTCACCCCCACATGGACAATGACAGAGTCATACTTGCATTTGTTGTGGAGTGACCTGAGTGTGTGTGTTATGTGTTTGATTATGGCACCTGATAGACAGTTGACTGTTACCTTCTCATTATTCAACCTAGTGAGTGGGATATCAGTGTGTCTCACTGTTGAGTCACCTATGATTATTGAATTGGGCAAGCTGTTTTTCCTTAGGAGCTTAGGTTGAGGGGCAAACTGTGTAGGTGAGCTATGTGTCTTGTGATTTGTGCTGTGTTGTGGTGGTCGAGTGCGTTTCTGCCTTGGAGGTCTCTGCTGTTTGGGTAGATTTCTATTGAGAGCCTCCGCAAAGGTGGGTGTGTGGTTTGCGTTTTTATGTGAGGGCTGTAATGGTGGGTGTTCTAGAGGGCTATGTGTTCCATGTGGTGTGGTGCAGGTGTTGACCTTCTCCTCTTGAACAGCTATTCCGGTCTTAGCTGGAGAGTGCATGGCTTCCAATTTGTTGATATAGGCACATCTCTCACAAGTCTGAGCGTTGGGAGGTAAGAAGAGAAGGTTGTCTGTGTACATGAAGCAGTTGCTACACTGCCTCAGAATTCCCAAGTTCACCAGGTTAATAGGAGGAAGTACAAGAAACTGACCTGTAGACATGCCAGGAGAGATGGTCATCATTACTATGTACTGGAGCTGTTTCCTTATAGGACGTCTAGTGCTGATAGCACTTATGTCTGCTACAATAACTGCTACAAAAAGCCTCATGAAGTGCTGATGAATAAGCTAATTAAAGTGCAAGAGAAAAGAGAAAGTTGAAGGATAGAAAAAAATCCCCAAATGGCCAATAAACTACAATTTCAGAGCCAGAAGCCACTCCTCTTGTGGTAGATAGGCTACCTAGTGCTTACCACTCCCACTGATAAGCTGGAAGGCTTCCCTCTAACACAGAAGGGTATGGGGAACTCAGAAAATTACAAAACAGTCCTGGATACTGCAAATCTGTATCTGGTTTACTCTAGCAACAAGAAAGGCGGAAAACAAGCCCATAACTTTTTTTCCAGAAAAAATCAGATAACTTAAAAGAATAGCACTTGCAGTATGAAAAAAATACAGTTAAACAGCAACAAATGCAGTAAAATGCAGTTAAATAGTAATGAAATGCAGTAGATAGCAATGAAATATAGTTAATCAGTAGATTGCTTTGAAACAATAGCTCACAAATCACAACAGTAACAGACAGCACTAATAAAGCAGTGATTCATTAGAATACTGTCATCAATTTAGTGAGGCTACCAACAAGTATTAATAAATATGGCAGACAGCAAAATGAAGTAGAAAGAGGATTTTTTTTTTTAGTAAAAAGTGAAGAGACAGAAACATGAGATAATTCATGGTTCAGAAGCTAAAGGGGTGGGCCTTTGCTAAGTTCTCTCTATAAACAGTAGAATGAGCTGATGTAATGTCACTGGGAGGAGTGTCAAGTATCAACTTTATACCAGAGGTGGGCAACTCAAAGGTACCAAGACTTAAAACCACAACAATGACTGAGTGGGTGGGTGGGAAAAACAGTTGTACAGATTAAAGAGATATGTATTAAAACACAAGTGCGGAAGTCAATCGGAAATAAACACTTATATTTTTCAAATATCACATCAGGGTAGTAGGTCAGTCACTATGCAGCTTACACCAGCTTGAGAAAATGAGTGTATCTGATTTAAAACACTGGCTATTAAAGACAGAGAAACAGAAACCAGCCCAATTATTCAATAAAAAAACAGTTTTGCAGGAATGTCCTTAGCTAGATTAAACCAGTCTGATTACTTTCTCTCACAAAGAAAACAGCTAGCCCTCTCTAGACAAATATTTCACAGCAAGCTGAAAGGACACAACAGTAAAAGATACTCAGCTCTATCACACAACAAAAAGGAGATTAAAAAACAGTTGTACAGATTGCAGAGATATGTATTAAAACTCAAGTGCAGAAGGCAATTGAAAATAAACAATTATCTTTTTCAAATATCACAGCAGGCAGTAGGTCAGTCTCTCTGCAGCTTACAACAGCTTGAGCAAACAAGTATATCTGATTTAAAACACTGGATATTAAAGGCAGAGAAACAGAAACCAGCCCAATTATCGAATCAAAAAAACAGTTTTGCAGAAATGTCCTTAGCTAGATTAAACCAGTCTGATTACTTTCTCTCACAAAGAAAACATCTAGCCTTCTCTAGACAAAGATTTAATGACAAACTGAAAGGGACACAACAGTAAATGATACTCAGCTCTATCACACAACAAAAAGTGACTAAAAACAGTTGTACGGATTACAGACATATGTATTAAAACAAGTGCAGAAGACATTTGAAAATAAACACTTATCTTTTTCAAATATCACAGCAGGGCAGTAGGCCAGTCTCTCTGCAGCTTACAACAGCTTGAGAAAACAACTAATTTATGGCCATTTCTCTGTCTCATCAAGATCATACATGAAGATAAATGATGTGATATGTAGATCACAAGCAAAGGGGATCTATACTGGTCTCTTCATGATATTTTCTGCAGTTGAAAAATCCAAACTGGAACATACTTCAGGGTATTGATGAATATGAGTTCAGCATTAATTATTTGTAGCTTTGCTGCAACTTTGTAACTTTCAGAAAAAAAAATGAGAGAGACGAAGCTCTCTGTCCTCCAAATGGGAGTGGGACAGGCTAACAATTTCTAGATCTATGCTTTTCTTCTCCTGCTTACTGCAGAACTTTCCATGACCTCCTTACCATCTATTCTCAACTGAAACTACTTCTTTTAATTTCACGTACTTGATGCCTTCTTCCATTTCTTTTCCTTTGTTTCTTTGCCCTCACCAACCTCTCATTTGCTGTGTCTGTCTTTCTACCACTATTAAACTTCTGTACTTAATGCCACTGCATTGATTACATCCTGTTTCAGTGATTATCAAACTGCATTTCTTTATTCATTTATTTATTTTTATATATTTATTTTTTGCATAATAGGTTAATAGGCTAATAGGCTGATATTAAGCTTATGGTGGGGTAGAACCATCAAGAAGCATGACCATATCATCCTTGTAATTATAAAGATAGATAGTTCCCTTTCATAGGAGATCATTAACACTAATGCTAGGTATAAATTTTTAGTTACCAATGTAGTCATTGATGCTTGTTATAAAGGCTTTTAGAGACTAACTCTGCTTTGTGTGCAAAGAAAGACAGTCTGTTCCAAAGGTAGGAGATGCATTAGGTAAGAAAAGTCATACCGGCAGGTATAAATAATTGTACAGTGGAGGTTTATGCCCCTGGAGTGGGACTAACTGATTTGTTTGATTTATGATGTTTAAGTGGGTCAAAAAGTTGAGAGACACTAAGCAAAGGTTTCTTTTAATAATCCTGAAATAGACTAAGTAGAGTGACAGAGATTTAGTCTGCCAGGGTAGTTTGGAGTGCACTACCACACTTACTAAAATATGACTTTTTTATTTTTGGGCTTTGGTGTTTGCCTGAATGCTTTGTTTTCTTGTTAAAATTGTTACAGTGGACAATGGCTTTCATGGGCACAACAAAGCTGATTTTTTTCTGTGAAGCACTACCACCTGTCTGATGCTATGTTTGGTAAACTGAAGAAGCTTCAGATTAGAAAATTGCAGCGTGTGATGGAACACATCATTGAATGGCATTAATGGGGTTTAAAAGAGTTTTACTTTCACAAGAAAAGAAAAAAATTGTGTTACTAATCTGCTTTTTATTTAATGCAGTATTACAGTCTATTGCAGTCTATGTAATAGTCATTTTCACAGAACAATTCGATGATTTACTGGTACATGTGTTTATGCTGATGTAGGTTTTTTTTTTTTTTTTTTTTTTTTTTTTTGGATTTCTGTACTGTTTTATTTTGTGGTGTTCCAGAGTTTGTTCAAATAATTTTATTGAAAGAATTGTTTACAAACAATAGTTAATGGATTTTGTAAATCAAATATTTAAGTTAAGTAACTATTTACAAATGTACATAGGCCTCAAGTCAGTTGTATATAAGAAGTACAAATCATTATTACATATACAGATGCTATACATTATTAAACAAACAGTTGGACAAATAAATGATGATTCCTTGTGACTTCTCTTCTTATGTAGGTTAATTTGTGACCATCTTGAGTGTCTCAATTAGGGACATAACTTTCTCCCAAGGATTGTTGGTCCATTTCCTAGGAAAAATTCTCATTTCCTTAACTTTGATTTCTAACAAAGCTACCTCTTTCAGTAGAGTTAGAAAATCCTCGAAAGTTGGACTGATAGTTGAGTACCATTTCCTTGTGATACATTTTTTGATACTGCCAATATAGTCCAAATTAAGATACCTGTCTTTCCTTTTCATTGCAGTGGCATCATATATATTCAGGAGAATTAACCTTGACAAAATAAAAGAATTAGTATAAATGGCTTGCAAAAATTCACCAATATCTTCCCAAAATATCTTTATATAAGAACATTCATACATAATTTGAGACCAATCTGCATTACATTTTAATGAACACCTCCAGCATAATGTTTCATTCATGTTATTAAATTTAGCTATTTTACTTGGAGTGTAAAAGGCTCTGTGAAGGAGCTTTCATGCAAAGATTTTCCAACATTGTATATTTGAGATTAACTTTATAGAATATAATATATCTTTTTTGGTCTCATTTGATAACAATAATGTATGATCTTTAGTGATGAAATTCCAAAATTTCTGATTAGCTTTTGTTTTTTAGTTGATAATCATTTTATATAAGTTTGAAATTAAATTTGTCGAATTAAAGTCTCCATATATTATTCCATATACATGAAATATAACTTTGGGCATAGAACTAAATGAGGAATTATCTATTGTTCTACATAAATCTTTTGCATAAGCTATTAGTGTATTGAGAGCTAGCCATTCAGTGCTTGATAAATTAAATGTGTTAATTAATTGATTCATATCTGAGACTATTAGATTTTCCATACATTGATACCAACATATGAAGTTGTTTCTCTTTCATGAGTTAAGGGTATCTGTAGAAATGTTGTTGAAAAAGTTTTTGGTAATTTTAAATGGAGTTAATAACTGGAACCATAATTTGATATCAACGTTATTATTTACAAAACTCCGAAAAGTATTGTAAATGTAATTTATATAGTTTAGATTAGTAGGTTTGGTGCAGTTGTATTGCAAGTTAACACAAATAAAGCACCAGAGCTTATTATTCTGATCATTTAGTTGTACATTTTTTGCTAATTTACATTCCTCTTGAAAAATAACAGTATGTAATGTTTTCCATGCCGAGGAAAATTTTGGATCTATCCAATTTACTATCATTTTGAAAATGGATGCTTTGATATACGTTTCTAAATCAGGAAAGTTAATACCTCCCATCTCCCAGGGCCTAATATGGTTCAGATAAGCTATTCTGTTTTTTTTTTTTTTTTTTTTTTTTGGGTACCAAAGGAAACTTATAATGATTCTATTTAAATCTTTTAAGATTTTTTTTGTTAGGAATTATAGGGATAGTTTGTGTAATGTAGTTTACCTTTGGAAGAATGACCATTTTTATTAACTGTAATCTGTCTTCAAAGGTTAAATACAGCTTATTCCATTTTCCTATTGATACTTTTAGGGTATTCAGAAAATTGTTGTAATTTGTAGATAAAGTTAGTTCTAGGTTTTCACATAAAACAATCCCTAAATAATCTAAAGAGGAAACTTGTTTACCAAGTATTTGATTTATGTTAGTATTTAATTTATTTTTATTATTTAATAGTATGTGGTTCAATTTATAAGCATTCATTTTTAGACCTGAGATCTGATGAAATTTCTCAGCAATAGAGTTTAATTCACACAGAGACTCATCTGAGTTTGACAAGGTAAGTAAAATATCATCAGCAAATAACATTATTTTGAAATTAAATTTATTATAAATGTTAATGCCTTTAATTTTGGGATTTGAACGAATCTCAGCTGAAAATAGTCCAATTGCTGGGGCAAATAATATTGGAGACATGGGGCATACTTGTTTGGTACCCTTAGCAATTTTAATTGCTTCCGATGTGAATGGACCTAATTTTACATATGCCAGTTTGTCTCTATATATATTCTTTATTAGAGTGATGAATTGTGTAGGAAAATTATAAATTTGTAAAACTTTGAATAGGTAATTCCAATTTAATGAATCAAATGCTTTTTCAATATCTAATGTGACTATTAGTGCTTCAGCTTTGTCTTTATTTAAAATATCTATAGTGGTTAAGATTCTATGTATGTTATCATGGGTGTGTCTGTTGTAAATAATCCAAGTTTGGTCATCACTAATGACTTTAGTTAGAGATTTTTTGATCCTATTGACCAGAATAGACATAAGAATTTTGTAGTCATTATTAAGGAGTGAAATAGGTCTATATGAGTTACATGAAGTGGGATTTGTATTTTTCTTTAAAATAGGTGTAATCAATGAGTATCTCCATGATGGTGGAATTGTGCCTTGTGAATATGTTTTGTTTAGTGCCTTTTGTAGTATTGTTATGACAAATGATGGGAATAGTTTATAAATTTCCATAATGATTCCATCTATGCCTGGGGCTTTGTTATTTTTACCTCTTTTAATTTTCTCATTAATTTCTTCTATAGTAATTTGTTTTTGAATATTCATGTTTATGCTCTCTGGTATTTTATTTAAATTTAAGTTATCTAGGCATATGTTTGTATTGTTATGAAGTGGGATATTATTGTTATAATGCTTTGTGAAATAAAATTTAAAAGCATCCAAAATGTCACTTATATCTGAAACTTTTTTCTTGTTTTCCCCTTCATGAATTATGTTTGTAGTATTAGTTGCATTGGAAGATCTTTTTAATCTCATAGCTAAATTATGCATATATCTGGGAGAGATTGAATAAGAATTTAATTTGAATTTTTCTAAGGCCAAATTGGTTTTATGCAATAAGATATAATTATATTTTTTATTTAATTTTTCAATCTCCTTTTTTTTACAACAGGGTCTTCTAAAACCTTTAGGTCAGTTTCTATGCTTTGTTTTTGAATGTTAGTTAGCTCTGATTCCCATTCCTTCACTTTATTATTACACCAAGAAATAATTTTGCCATAAAGATATGTCTTTAGAGAATCCCATAAAATAACTATATTTATGTCACTAGTATAGTTTGTATGCAATAAATATTTTATTTCCAAATCTAACCATGGCTTAAACTCTTTTTAGTAAAATATGCTGAAATTCTCTTTGTGATTATCAATCTTTTGAAATGCATTTGAATTCTAAGAATAAGCGAGTTATGGTCAGACAGAGTACAGGGGATTATAGAAGAATGCAATATTTTCATTTTTAAATCATGAGATACATATATTTTATCAATTCTTGTTTGAGTGTTAAATCTATAGTCACTATGGGAGAATAGTAATCAACTTTCATTCTTAAGACTAAATGAGTCTAATAACTGCAAGTTATCTATCCATTTTTTAAGAGTTCTCTCTGTAGATGTGATACGAAAAGGTATTTTGTTGGTAGTCTCCTGGCTATCTATGATACAGTTAAAATCACCTCCAAAAACTAAGTTACCTTTAGATGTTTTGTTAATAAGTTCTATGCGTTTTTTTAATAGTTCCTATACCTATACCCGGAAACCAATACAAGTTCACCAATGTCCAGATTCTATTACTATATCTTACTATTACTATTGATAAAAGGCCCACTTTGTCTTCATAGTTAAATAAAACTTGCAAATTAATAATATTTTTCTTCCATAGTATTAATACCCCCGTTTTTTTTTTTACTATATGATGAATTAGATAGCTTTAGAAAGTCACTTGGGTTCCAAGTGAAATTATCATTAGCTTTAAAGTGAGTTTCCTGTAGAAAAAACACTTGTGCTTTATTTATTTTAGGTATTTAAGTAAGTTAGATATTTCCCTAGGATTATATAAACCATTTACATTTAATGACTAATACTGTGTCCATCTCATTAATTTGTACTTAAAGAGCTTTTATTGAAATGATGACTGTATATTTTGTCATTTATTTGTTGTATAATCTCCATATATATGTTGAATTCAGTGGTGAGGCTGCTACTTCATTTTAAACTATATAAAATAAAAATTGAATGAGGCCAGAAGAAAAAAATCAACACATGTATAATAGTAGACCTTATACATGCATATAAACAAATATTTAACATAATCTTTTAACAAACATGGAATGTATAACATTCCCAAACTGAGTGAACTAAGAAGCTCAGATTAACATTCGTTGCAGAAATTGAACCAAACATTAATGAAAAATTAGAGGCTCCTTTGCATATTATTCTGGAGGTTGCAATTGATAAAGTCAAACATATGTGATTAATTCAATCAAAGTTATTTAGAGATGTGCTTGCTGTAGAATAATCTGGTGTAGATTTCAAGCATTTAAGTTTTATCATTTATTACATCATGTGCGTTGATTCAGGTATAATTCCTTTTTAATAAAGTATTTATATAACATAAGTAAATTATTATGTAATGTGTTCGATAATCCATTTCCTTTCCATCTTATATGAGTATCTATATAATGACCAGTTCATTTCACAACTGCCTTATAGAGCATACTTTAGTCAGTGTTGTGCAATTTGTTTACACTAGTAACAATTTAAAACTCAGAGAATTAAACAATTTCTAACACCTGTCATTGCTGTTATGGATTAGATTAAATTTGTGAATTACAAGTTCTGCATTTATATGAATTCCAAAGCATAGACAGTGCTGCTCAAGGCTATGCTATACAACAATTACACATGCAGAGCTCTATATCATGTTTGTTGCATAACCTTAAATTTCAATAGAAAGTTTGCTTGTTATTAAATTACTAATAGCCTTAAAAATTCTATTGCATGTGTTGAGCACGGTCTTAAATTTCTATTTTACATTCGTATAATATCATTTCTAAGAAACAAATCAATTTAGAATTGCATTTCAATGACCAAACATTAATAGTAGCTGTAAGTTAGATAATGACAATGATAAACAGATGAAATATTCATGTAACTAGTTTCAAAGTGTGAGTGCCCTTACAACCATTCAATTTTCAGCAGAAAAATTCCATTAATAATGTATTCTAGTAGGTTAGATGTGCTTGTCTGAAATAATAACATTTTGAAAGCTATTCACTGTTTGCACTCTATGTCTATTATAATAAGCTATAGTTCATTACAATAAATATGAGATTTGTCTTATTGCAAGCTTGTAAAGACCCAGTATCAGATTATGTCTTACATATTCTTTCCTCAGCTAGTCAAGTAACTGTTTCTAAGTATACCAAAACTTCCTTTGATACTTCATTGAATATGGTGACATGCATACTTCTTAAGTCATTTCTCTTCTTTATTTATTTATTAACTAAATAATTCAGATTCATGGAGAACTTCAAAGTATCTAACCATGGGTCTAATGCTGAATATTCCACTTTTATCTGTATAAATGTATTCCTTTATTTTTGTTTTATAATATCTAACAATAAGCTATAATATATTCATGCCTCGTAATACCTTCTTTCCATCCCTTCCTTCATACAGTATATATATTAAGTAGTTATCCTATTTACAGAAGTACTGTTGCTTTAAGGCCATAAGGAAGCGTAATGTGATTACACACTAGAATCGTGTGGTTGCGTCAACATCATCTCCGGTAGTAAGATAATCCGGACTTCAGTACTTTATATTTGTTTTTTCACTCGCTATAAAATTATTTGACAATTAAACAAAGAAAGGATATGCTAATACAACACTTGTGTTAAAGGGGTTTCATCGCATATCTTTAAGATGGAAGGTAGATGTTTAAGCAAACACTTTGTGATGACTTAAAACTGTGTTCCTAATATGTATATTAAATTCGAAAGTATAATGACTTAACATCGATATATTGTGTTGTGTTTATTGTGTTTTGGCACTTTACTTTATCAAATGAGCATTCTGCCTTTACGATAGTGCGCATAGTACACTAAGGGAGCTCGCGGACTAAGCAGTGAAGCTTCCCTACGTGTCTCGTGTAACAAAAGCTTCTCTTCACTTTTTTGTGAGAAGCAGAACCTTTAAGTGAAATCTATAACAATATTTGACAAATAATTCAACAGGATCGATTCATTATCTAGGTTGAATTAATACATGTTTCATTGCAAATGATTCAAATGAGTCAAACATATTTAAAACTTGCATGCCAATAACGATCCTTGCCTATTAGGTTAACACATTTGTACAGTCAGTATTTGTAGTACGTTACATTAATATTAAATATTTCCTCCCCAACCCTCAATTTTTATACTTCATCATCACACAATAAAGCAATCATTAAGTCTATTGTATGTGAATAGAGTATTAATATTACTGACAAATATTTTGTGAGTAGTTTGAAATATAAGTAGATAAATACATATTTTGTTACCTTTAGCCTGAATTTTTAATTTTAGTTGATTTTTTGAGAGAAGCAGTAGAAGGAATATTTTTTGAGTCAGTTCTTTGCTTTTCTTTCTTTACATCAATCCAATTATTTTTCTCAGGGGATCCTTTTAATGTTGTAGTAAGAGACCTGTCCATTTCTTCCGGAACTGTGACCAAATTATTGTTCTTTGTGAAAGTTATTGCTTCTTCGATGTCATTAAATGTCCTTGTTTCATTTGAATTGAAAATCCTTATTTTTGCAGGACATGCTAGTTGTGCTTTTATTTTATTTTGTTTAAGTAACTTTACCAGTGGCCAGGCTTTCTTTCTCATTTCTAAGACTCTGGAGGAAAAGTCATTGTCAAATCTAATTAGATTTTGCTTATACTTCAGAGGGGACTTTCTCCAAGCACATTTCAGAACAAGCTCTTTATCTAGATAAGAGAGAAATGTTACCACAACTAACCTGGGTGAGGATGTTGAAGATGTAGGAATGGGTTTCCCAATGGCTTGATGGGCTCTTTCTATACCATAAGAGAAACCTTCTTTCAGTTCAAGGATGTCAGGTAACCATGAATTAAGGAAAGAAATTATGTCATCTCCATCAGATTTTTCCGGTAAACCAACGATTCTCACATTAGTCCTCCTTTCTCTATTTTCCATATCGTCCAGTTTGTTAATAAGCCATTTATTTTGTTGCTGAAGAAAATCACCCTGGGTTTCCTCCTGTTTGAGCCTTCCATCTATATCTGATAAGGACTCTTCAATGTTTAATATTTTGACTTGCTGTTGCTGGAGAAGTTCTTAACAGTTTCAGTTTGAGTATGACAACTTTCTCTCAGGTTTTCCAATTTGTCTTTAAAACTGTCCATTTTAATAGATAGTTCTTGTAAAGTTGAAGATATCAATTGAATTTCTTTCCTCAGAGTAGATTCTGCATGTGAGTTCTTTGAGCCACTCATCTTCCCAAATCAGCTTTAAAAACTCCAGAGATTTCTGACAGGAAATTCTTGAAGAAAATATTCCAAAATTGAAATACTAGTAATAAAAATACTAAGGAACAATAATTATCTGTTTTTCCCAAAATAAAAAATAATAGTTTCCTGTTATTTTAAGTAGTTTTAAGGAGCTCTAAAAGGTGCTGCTTTCAGAGTGCCATCTAGACTCTGCCCCCCATGTAGGTTTTTTTGATGTGCTTTAGTGCTGGTAGTCTCATGTAAGTTGTCATTTCTTGTAAATACTGGCATTATATATTACAGGATGGTGAGCTATGTTTAAGGTAAATATGACTGTGCAGAACACCCCCATTAGTGGATGTGAGTGCACATGCTTAATTATATAATGTTTATGTAATCAACAGCAGAAAATGCATGCAAAGAGAAATAAGCAATGGATTGGAAGCTACCACAGATGCTGAGGTCAGAGTCCAGGTTACACCATAATAGAATATGGATAGACAGATTACATAAAAATGCTAACAGAGTTGCTTAACTAAACAATTGATAAAAAAGCAGAGAGAAGAAGGTGATATGACAATACTGCAGTTCCGAGAAATGTGAAGTATGCACAGGAGAGGTAGGATATAATAAAGTAATCTAACAATGGACCTGTTCTATACCATGAATGTCATTAGAAAGGACCATGTGTTACCCTAAGGAGTGTCAGTCTAGCAGTTCAGTACACATCCTGGTATTCATCAGTGCTTAGAAATGAAAATAAATGAAAGGGAGGGATAGAATGTGGTAGGGGGAAAATGTTAATATTGTAGTTAAGAGGTAGGGATTTAAGCAGATTCAGAGGCTATTATACATGGCAATCATAAGGTTTGTATTAAAAGTATAGAGCTGGGGTGGTGAGCAGTATCACAAAATTATGTATATGGCTTGGGGATACTAGTAAAACTATTCAGGTATTGGTGAAGACTGGTTGTGGGGCATAGAATTCTGAGTGGAAATAAATCATTTTGATGATATGGCAAACTGAGGATAACATTGGCATTCATCCTGGAGATATACAGGAGTAGAAGCACTGATTTGGTAAACAATGTTTCAGTTTATTTTAAATGAGTTTAAGTGGATTTCATTTGTGGTGATGGGATGTCTGTCCATAATTTTGCTACACTATTTGAATATAGATAGTCACCTGCAGTATTAGATGGTTTGGTTTTAGTGATTAGTGATTTTTTCTAGAGTGTAAAATTCTGTTATGGGATTAGTGTTGTGTTAATTTGCCAAGAGCTGGGTAATATTTTGGCTTATAGAGTGGTATCTGCATTATAGTTAGCGGAGAAATAGGTGGTATAGCAGTTCTAATCAGTTTACTTCTCTGAGTGCTAGGCAATGGTGCATTCCATTGTTATAGTTAACTGAAAATGTGGCTATGTTTTGATAACATTGCTGAATTCTGGACAGTTGTGAGACTTGAAGATTGATGCAGCATAGAGGAGAGAAGGCAGTAAGCAAGTAGATGCTATAAGCCTTCTGACTATGTCAGTAAGGTAGGTTTTTACTCTGTATAGCATTTCTATTTCTTAATTTTTTTAACTACATGTGATACAGTTGTTAGATTTGGTATCATTTAAATGTACAAAAGTACAGTATTCTCTTTGCATAAGTATAGAAATGCAGCCATATTAAAGCAGGATTCACACAGTTTGCATTGGTACAGTTTCAATAAATGCACTTTCAATCAGTGAAAAATACCTTCAGTCAAGAAAACTGTTAAGAAAAGAATGCGCTGTACATCTGAGTACAAACACATCTTGTTTATATTCTACAAGGCTTGTGTAAAAGAGGCGTGTAGAACTTTACAGGGTTTTGGTATTGTTAGGAAATACTTCAGATACATTTAGTTCGTTTATGGACTGATGTGCAGATAGTCATTACAGTGCAGTCCTCAGAAGGCAGTACAGACACTTGGGTATAAGTGCAGCAGTCAGGTCAGATATCCAACATTTCAAAATAATAATTATACTGCTCAGGAGGAAGGAATGTAAAGAATATGAATGTTGAGGACTATTATAGTTTATCAGCACTATTATTGGAAACAATATTTGTAAATTGTTGACATCTACCTTCATTGTACATAATAAAGCATTATAACTGAAATACCGTGTGTTTAGGCTTCATTTTGTAAAGTGCAAGAAGATTTGGTCCATAAAGGAAAGACTGGTGCCTGCTCAGCACAGTTCTGGATAATTAACAGATAAAGACCTTCATCCCAGTCTTATTCCAGTTCCTTACAGTTGTTTACAGCTCATTCCAGTATTCTACAGTCATAGCAATTCTTTGAACATTATTGTCAAATTTCAACTGGTTGTCTATAATCTTGTGTGGCTTACTTATTCTGTACTGCTGTTGTTGGCAGAGATGACATTGAATCATATTGTTTTGATACAGCTGCATTTTGGGGTAAAGAGGTGTAATTGTTTTAGGGTTTAGAAGTAGTTGTGAATTATTTAGTCATGTTTCAATGGATAAGAACTATTGTTGTATAACATCTAGCTGTTTAGACAGAGTTTAGGCTGAGTATATTAGAGTTGAGTGATCGGTATATTGAACTAATGTAACATATTTTGTAGCAGTGTAAAGGTCATTGATGAACATGGTGAAAACTATAAGGTCTAGTCTAGATCCTTGTGAGACACTAATAGTCACTGGCAAGAAGGTGGAGAAATAATTTTTTCATTTCCCTGGCTGTGATCTGTTTGGGAGGCAGCTATGGAACCCTTGCAGTGAAGAGTTGGTGAGCCCTAGGGGTGGAAGTGTAGTGCGCAGTGGAATAATGTTTTTTTTTTTTCTTTATAGGGAATGGGATTTGTTTTCAGATATGGATCGATTTATCAGAATTAAGACTGGATATACAATATTCCCAGCTGCTATTCTAAGAAATTGGCCAGGTAGATTGTTGAGGTAGCTGCAGTAGACTTTAATTTGTTGAGGTACTTTTGTATGGCAACTGTGGGAATTGGTTGGAAGTAGAAATGTTGAAGGAGGTTACATGAGTAGGAACATCGAGAGCTTGATTAGTCACCCAGTTGGTTAATGAATGTACTATCTATATAAAGTGGGTATTGAATTGGTTGGCTATGGCATCCTTTTGTTTATGTGTGCTTGGTGTTGGCTGTGTAGCTTATCCTGAGTTTAATAGTTTTATTGATTGAGGTCTAGAACAATTTTGGATTGTTACTATGGGTTTTGCTTTTTTGAGTAATGGTTTTCTTATCTTTGGTAAAAGTTGTTTCGATAGGTTTCTTACTAGACAATATGCTAGTAATGCAGCAGCCCTTTGATTGCTTTTTGTTAAATAAAAACAAATGATAACAACACAGGAGGCTCAGATGCAAAAGTTTACTAGTGTACACCAGGAGGCAAAAAAACATACAAGTACAGAGTTTTGTCTGACATGATGCAGGAAATACACAATTTTATATAGTCTTACATTCAAGCTGTGCCCACCTTACTGACGTGGTTAGTCACAGGGCACCTACATCACTATGGTCTACAATATTCTATTCATAAGAAAAAGCTGATGTTATACATTTTAAAAGTTTCCCCATGGGAATAATACAGCCTTGCAAAGCACCTGGTTCGTTATAATGTCTTTCTGTAAATGTTACTCTTTCAAGGTCTCAGGCTTGCTTGAATACAATAGTTGGTTCAGTCTTCTTTGTTCTTCTTGCAACTTTACTTTAGCAGCTGTGTCTTATCTCTGATACATTCACAAGGTCAATTATCTCAGAGGAAGGAATAAGAATATTCAATGCTTTATACATTTAATTTTCCTGACCCAGCAGATAATCATTAGTGAAAAACATAAGCTTGCTGAGCTGGCTACTGCCAGGGTCAGAGTTCAAATACACTGCAGCTCCAAAGCTTCAAGCAATTACTTGTAAAATCATTCTTATTGCCATATTGTAAATAGAATAAAATGCATTATATACTATTTGCTTTTAAACTAGCACTTTATACATGTTCAAATACATATTTTTCTAACATTTTCCTCCCTTTTAATACTTTTTATTCTATTCAGAAACATAAACAATGTTATATCGTCTCCTAGCCTTCTCCTTTAAGGACTTTTAACTAGGCAAGTCATTTAGTTTATATTTCGGAAAAAGTTTCATCTGGAATCAATAGTTCCAATTCAATGTCTTGGTACAAAGTTTCAGTTACAGATATATCAACAAAATCTTTGACTAATCTTTTTACACAGGGGATCCCACAACAGACACATGCTCCTAATAGGAGCAGACCAACACAAATAGCAATCAAAACATTCATTAGGATAGAACCCCACCCACCAAACAGACTCTGGAAAAAGTTCATCAGTGGGTTTGGGCCTGGTTCAGTCATGGCCGATACCTGCTGTATTACCTCTAGGTGGTCATTAATCTCGTTTCGATTGTCTGGTATGTACGCATAGCATTCTTCTTTGATAAGCGCACAAGTACCACCTCTCGCCGCTAGGGTGAAGTCGAGAGCCATTCGATTTTGTAGCACAACAGTTCTCATTGCATTCAGTTCATCAGTCACTAGTTCGAGAGCAGAAAAGTTGCGTGCTACTCATTACTTCGAGAAGCTTCGACAGTTTTCTCAACTCCCAGATCGATTTGACTGCTCCATATGCTGGAAATATTCCAGCCCAGGATATAACACTGTCACTCAAGTCCATATGAGTCAATTTTTCTTTATCTTTCACGGAATGATGGTTCTTCCAACCAGCTTCGATTTTTCCCATTGGATTTACAGGTTTTCGATTGGATCTTCAGGTTTTCGGCTACATCTCTTACATTTCATATCTTACCTAGAGGTAATTCTGCAGTATGCCTTATAGCCGAACCAGATAACCCAAAAAACAACTGCCGGACCAATTCTCAGGTAGCCATTTGTATGCCTTTTTCCCACAAACAAAATAACAGTTTTCTACTTTGGTACTGATGCGGGTTAATTCTGAATGAAACATTTTCTTGTCTATAACAGACAATTGTTTATGCAAAACAGGATTTCTCTGCACATCACTTAATGTTGTTTTCATTAAGCTCAAATATGAATCATAATTTGTGTTACAAACAGTGCCTTTATCTTTGGCTTTAATATAGCATTTATAAGATATAGTTATGTTACAGTTACTCCAACCCACTTGGAGTGTGTTATTCTTATAAAAACATGCAATTCCCCTCTGTGTAATAGGAAAATACAATGCAATTTTGTCCTGTGATCTTACAGAACCTGTATCAAAAAGTAAATTTTCCCAAGTCTCATTTATCCCCAAGGGGACAGCGGACATCAACAGTCCTCCATATGCTGTTGGTATGGCAGTACAAACCCAGCAATTTGAAATGTTCATAGAATCTACATATACACGCTTCATAGCTAGGTATGTGTTAAAGTTTGGATGCCAGTCTATAGACAGTTCATCACGTTTCTCCACTTTCACTTGTGTGGTTATATGTAGGAAGAACCACAACAAAAGGAAAGTCATCACAATCATAGTCAATAAATGCATAGTTAGCAAGATGATTAAACAATATCTTCAGGGTTGATCTGTATTTTTACTCATTTCGCTCTTGTCCATCCTGCCTTTGTTGTGTGTCAGTCACAAAATGTTTAGCAAGTTGAAAATTCTTTACCGGTTTACAGTGCGTCAGGTGGACCCAGGACGACCTCTCAGCAACTTTGACTGCAGTAGGCGTCGCCAACAGTACCTGGCATGGTCCTTCCCACTTTGGACTCGCCCAATTCTTCCTCTTCGTGACCTTCACCAAACCCAGGACCCTAGGGTCAGCACTGCTTCCAATGGTCTGGTCTGTCTTTTATCTGAAAAAGAGTTCAACTGCAAAACAGTTTGATTTGTTAACAGTTTCCTCATATAATTAGCTAATGAGCTGTCAGCCTCTAGCTCCGCAGGCATGAGAGCTTTCCACTGTGGCACATAATATGCCCTTCCAAATATCACTTCAAAGGGGGTCAAACCCTTTACATTTGGAACTGTTCTCATGCTCAGCAGTGCCAAAGGCAAACAGCAAATCCAATTCTTCTGTGTATCATCTATCAATTTTCTCAACTTGCTTTTTAAAATTCCATTGTATCTTTCCACCAGTCCTGCAGACTGTGGGTGGTAAGCACAATGATTCTTCAAGGAGATCCCAAAGAATCTCCCAAGTTGGTGAATCGTCTGATTCACAAAATGTGTCCCATTGTCACTATAGATTCTTTCCGGTATGCCAAATCTAGGAATTATTTCTTTTATTAGGGCCTTTGCCACTGTTGCTGCATCCGAATTTTTAGTTGGAAAAGCTTCTACCCATTTGGAAAACATGTCTATAATTATTAAGCAGTATTTTTTCCCTTCACATTTGTTCAGTTCTATGAAATCCATACAAATAGTATGGGACGGATATGGTGGTATAGGAAAACTCCCTTGCTTGGGTTTGAATGCTCCTTGTGCATGATGTTTGTTACAGATATGACATGCTGCACAAAATTTTTGTGTAAAGTTTGTGAATCCATATGTTTGGAATATTCGATTTACTAACTGTACCATCCCCCCTGTTGAGACATGGCACTGCCCATGGCTCAACAAAGCTGTATAACTAAATAAATTAGACGGCAATATTGTTTTTTTTTCTTTGGAGATATACAGTCCATTTTCGAGGATTGCACCTCGTTTCTCCCATTTTTGTTTCTCAGCTTTTGTAGTTAATGTCTGCATCGTTTTTAACATTTCTAAATCTAAAATCTCAGAGGGTTGTAATTCCTCAGTTAAAAGTAAAGTTTCTGAGTCTGAGGCTGCTTGCTTTGCAGCTGCATCAGCTTTTGCATTTCCTTTTGAAATTGCATCCTGTTGTTTTGTATGAGCTAAACATTTACAAATAGCTACTTTAGTAGGTAACTGAATGGAATCTAACAAGTTCAAAATAAGTTGCGCATGATTAATCGGTTTGCCAGTAGATGTTATCATTCCTCTATTTTTCCATTGCTGTGCAAAAACATGCACTGTAGAGAAAGCATACTGACTGTCAGTATATATGTTCACACATTTATCTTTCGCTAGAGTACAAGCCCGTGTTAAGGCTATCAGTTCTGCTGCTTGAGCAGGCAGGTTATGCTGTAAGGGTTGGGCTTCTAAAATCTCTGTATCTGTGACTACTGCATACCCTACTAGATTTTTCCCTGTAGGACCCTTTCTGCATGAACCGTCCACATAAAATGTCACCTCGGCATCATCTAAGGGCATATCAGTGAGGTCTTGTCTGGGCAAAGTTATTTGCTCAATTTCCTGCAGGCAACTGTGCGGTGTGCCATCCACAGGAGTTGGAAGTAACGTTGATGGATTTAATGTTGTACAACGTTCAATTACCATATGAGGTTGGCTCAGCAGTATGGTCATACATGAAAGATGTCTAGCAGGAGATAGATATGCTATTTTCTCTTGCAGTAAAATTATCGCGACTGCATGAGGCACTCTCAATGTGAGAGGGTGGAAGAACACCACTGAGGCCGAAGCCTGTACTGCCATTGCAGCTGCGACTACTGCTTGCACACAGTGAGGCAATGATCGTGCCACTGGATCTAACTGTGATGAATAGTAAGCTATGGGGCGTTGCTTATCCCCATGCTGTTGCATCAAAACTGACGTCATGTATCCCTGTTTACAATCTACGGTCTGAAAAAATCTTTTGTGGTAATTTGGAAGTCCTAAAACTAGTGATGAAGCTATCAATTGTTTTAGTCTGCAGAAAGCTGTTTCTGCTTTAGGTGTCCATTGCAATACATCTTGTGCTGCCATTGGTGTTTTATATATTAAATCAGCCAGTGGAGCAGATTCTAAAGCATAGTTTGATATCCAGCTTCGACAAAAATTAGTCGTTCCCAAGAAGGACATCATTTCCTTCTTGGTTGCTGGTTTGGGTGCCTGTAAAATCACTGTTTTTCTGTCTTCGTCTAATATTCTACCTTCATTGGATATTACATATCCTAGGTATCTAACCTGTTTTCTCCAAAGTTGTAACTTACTTTTGTTTACTTTGTGTCCTTGTGCTGCTAAAAATTTCAATAATGCTATCGTATCTTCCCTGCATTGATGCTGGGTAGGGGCTGCTAGCAAGATGTCATCTACATAAAGTAGAATCTGACTACCTCCTGGTGGAGTAAACCCTGCCAGGTTGCTTTCCATTTCTTGTGCAAATATCGTTGGACTTTCACAATATCCCTGTGGTAGCCGAGTATAGGTATATCCTTTACCCTGAAATGTAAATGCAAACCAATACTGGCTATCAGGATGTATAGGTATTGAAAAGAAAGCATTGCTTATATCTACCACAGTAAAATATTTTTGTTGTGGTTTCAAATCATTCAACAAGGTGTGTGGGTCTGGCACCGTAGGTGCTCTAGGTATTATTGCATTATTTACAGCTTGTAAGTCCTGTACCATCCGCCATTCCCCGTTTGCTTTTTTAACAGGAAATAGAGGGGTGTTACATGGTGAATCAAGAGATTCTACCAGTACTCCTTCCTTGAGTAGTGCTGCTATTATAGGCTTGATTCCTTGCTCTGCATCTTTCCTCAAGGGGTATTGTCTTTTTTGTGGTCTAAATGCTGATTTTGGTGTAATAGTTACTGGTCCTGCTGTTTGAATAAGTCCTACATCTGATTTACCTGTTGACCAAAGAATATCTGGTATATCACACAAGGCTTTTTCTTCTTCTTCTAATAAGAATGCTAATCAGCTGTCTTCACTAGTTTGTAAGTGTACAGCTGGATGTGTCTGTGTTAGCCAATTCAATTTCTGTTTTTGTATTCCCTGTTCTGATAATTCTAAATCAGTCTGTTTTTCCCTTCTTGTTACTTTTTCTCCTAAGTCTGCCCATCTCACATCCTTATTCTTTGTCAAGCTGACATGTGGTAGTCTATTAGATTTGTACAGTGTCATGAATTCCTGAGGTAGTGAACAGCTTACCACACTGTTTCCCTCAGTATGCCAATACAAGGTTCGTAATACTAATCTGTTAGCAGGATTTTTGAACAACTCTTGCTCATATTCTTTATCAGGTCCTGGCATGCTACAGTAGTATAGAGTATAATGTAACAAATGCTGTTGGTCAGTGTCAAGGGAGGGGGCCTTACTGATGGCTACATTCATCAGTTCTCCGGTTACTGCCCCTGGACCAGTAGTAACTAGGTCCTGGCTGTACCAGTAAAGGTTTCACCCTCCGGTTGCACCACAAAAGTATCTATTTGTCTTTGTGCTTCCATACCCTGCATAGTGGGAACTACCGCTATGCCAAATATCTGCATAAGATCTCTTCCCAGTAAGTTTACTGGACATTTTGCAGAAACTACAATTTTACTTTTCTGAGTCATGCCTGAAACAGGGTCAGTTATTGCTATATCATGGGAGAGTGGCTCCTATTTAGCTGTCCATTTGCTGCTTTCACTAATATATAGTCAGGTGATTCAGAATATTCTGGTAACTTTGAAGGGTGTATCAAAGTTCGTGATGCTCCTGAGTCACACAAGAATTTCACTTCCTTCCTTCCACCAGAAGTGTAACTTCCGGTGTTGTGTCTGCCAAATAGAGCTCCAAGCTCAGTAATGCCAAATCTAAAATTTCACTTTCTTCATCCTCTACATCTGCTTGCACTTCCTCTGTTCCTTCCACTACATTTACGTTTGCCTTTGTTTGTTTTCCTTCCCTAATGATTTCTGATTTTCATCACTATCATATAGTCAGTCCTCATCACCTTTATTTTCTGTAGTCACCTTTTTATTTAGCCTGCAATCCCTTGCTAAATGTCCTTTCTTACCGCACTTAAAACACTCACCTTTCTTTTTTCTTTCTTCAAAATCTTCTGACCTTTTGTCAGATTGTCTATTTCCCTGGGTATTTTTTTTACCCTTTTACCTGACTGTACTACAAAGACCTCTGCTCCATCTTCAGCTGTGAAGACCTGTGTCTTCTTTTTCTTTTTACTATTAAAGTGTCTTTCAGCATGTCTGGCATATTCAAGTAAGGCTTGTAGCCTACTTGTTCGATGATCTATCATATGCTTTGTAATAAAGCTACTGATAGGTGCAATGCAACCTTTCAAAAACGCATTTTTCAGTTGCTGTTCATACGAGGTATCATGTGTCTGATTTTCAGGAATAGCCATACCACTGTGGTTATTGAAACATTCCAATAATCTACCATAGTACCCATCTACAGTTTCATTCTCTTGCTGTATGCATTGATTAATGCAAGTCCAATCTGCTCTAGGTTTCCATTTTTCAGAAATTCGGTCTGTAAGACCTTTCACTCTGTTGTCTAATTCTGCGTCACTATGTGGGAGTGGTTTAAGATCTGCATTACGAGGATTCCAGGTGCCACAAATCATGTGCCAGTCTGGACCCACAATCTGTCTAACTACCTTTTCTACTTCTTCCCCATTCAAGTGGTAACTTAGTCTCATACCTTGTAAATCTTGTAAAAACTTTGTGTAATTAACTTTTGGATGAGGGATTCCCTCTGTAGCTTTCCGAATATCTTCCGGTGTCCATGGTCTATATACTAGAAGAGTTGGGTCCTGCCCTTCCTGTCCTGCCTGAGGATTTGGTACCTCGATTAGTGGACAGATTTCTTCCTCACTCTCTTCTAGTGTGTTTTTCCCTATTTGATATAAGTCTGTGTCCCCAAGTGTTTTACGTGTCTGGGACCTAGTTTCAATAGGATCTCTAACAAATGGTTTTAGTACTCCTGTAACTTCAGGATAACGTGGAGGTGGACCAGCTTGTCCTCCTGCTTCATATCCTGAAAAAGGCATTGGAGGGGGCGGAGGGGGAAGGGCCGTCGCTATTACTGTATTATTATCCTCTTTGTCTAAAAATAATGTTTTTGCATTTTTAGTTTTCTGTTCCCTTCGGTTTACTTCCTCAATCCACCTGTGTGCTTGAGGAATGCCTAATCGCTGTTGTTTTTTTGCCTGACCTTCTGCGTCAGATTTAAGCTGTTTTAAAAGTGTAACTAATGAAATCTTGTTTAATTTACCATCAAATCCGTATTTATTAACCCATTTTGTATAATACCTTACATTATCAGTCCGTTGTAATTGCATATATTTTGCGTCATCAGTTAGGGGCGGATCTCGCGATTTTTTAGTGCACTGATTTCCCATTCTAAAAGAAAATGTTACGTAACCCTTTTCACCATGTGGTATTTCAGTTCCTTACACAGTTTATCTAGAATAACTGCCTACCTTATTCTGTTTCCCTGATCTCTGACAAAATATACAGTAATTTCCTTTTGTCCCTGATCTGTATAACAAATCTCTGACAATGACATTTACTGTAACCTAGTCCCTGATCTAAAACAGAAAAAAGGCAAATATCTTCCTACCTGAGCCTCCTGGGTCGACCAGTTTGAGACCGCTCTTCGGCCGCAGATCAGAAAGTGGCCAGCCTCTCAAAAATGACAATTCAGTCGGAGGTCTTTGTGTTTCAAGAAGAACCGTTTCGGTAACTTCTCCTGCGCAGTATTCGACCACCGATACACTCTGATCTGCAGCTTACCAAGGGAATTCCGGTTCAAGAAGGACCAAACTGTTAAATAAAAACAAATGATAACAACACAGGAGGCTCAGATGCAAAAGTTTACAAGTGTACACCAGGAGGCAAAAAAAAACATACAAGTACAGAGTTTTGTCTGACATGATGCAGGAAGTACACAATTTTATATAGTCTTACATTCAAGCTGTGCCCACCTTACTGACGTGGTTAGTCACAGGGCACCTACATCACTATGGTCTACAATATTCTATTCATAAGAAAAAGCTGATGTTATACATTTTAAAAGTTTCCCCATGGGAATAATACAGCCTTGCAAAGCACCTGGTTCGTTATAATGTCTTTCTGTAAATGTTACTCTTTCAAGGTCTCAGGCTTGCTTGAATACAATAGTTGGTTCAGTCTTCTTTGTTCTTCTTGCAACTTTACTTTAGCAGCTGTGTCTTATCTCTGATACATTCACAAGGTCAATTATCTCAGAGGAAGGAATAAGAATATTCAATGCTTTATACATTTAATTTTCCTGACCCAGCAGATAATCATTAGTGAAAAACATAAGCTTGCTGAGCTGGCTACTGCCAGGGTCAGAGTTCAAATACACTGCAGCTCCAAAGCTTCAAGCAATTACATGTAAAATCATTCTTATTGCCATATTGTAAATAGAATAAAATGCATTATATACTATTTACTTTTAAACTAGCACTTTATACATGTTCAAATACATATTTTTCTAACACTGTTACAGATCTTCCAGACTTTTTCTCTTTGTTTCATGAGTTGCTAGTTACATGCAGGAACAACCACACCACAATACTTCAGTCAAGGATGTCTTAAAAAATATTACAATCAGCAAAGTATCAGCAAGTATGCAACTGAAGAAAAGGGTATTTCTCTGTTAATATTAATGATCATATTAACTGTAATAATGAGGAGTTACAATGCATGTAATTATATATGTTCTTAAAATGTTCTTGTAATCACTCTGAAAGTTGTATTGAATTTTTGGATGTGATGATAGTTAAAGATAAGGATCAAAATATTGTCACAAAACTACATAGAAAAGAAAACTGTATACGTTTATTGCTATGAAGCGCTTTTCGTTGCTGTGATACAGCAACTTCATCAGATAGTAACAAAAACTCTTCTTTATCTCAAATTTAAATAGTTGACCAGGTCACATGATACTAAAATCAGCTGGTAACTACATCACAACACATTCCCAACATACAAAGTTTTTTTTACAAATATTAAGTTAAAATTAAAGTTAGCCAAATTTACATATATAGACACACAAGTACTTCCCATGTATTTAACCTAACAACACAATAAAATCAATCAATAAAAAAGAATGTGTGTAGACACACGTATATATACACTTAAGCCAAATTTCTTTGTATTGTGTTGTTGTTATTATTGTTTGTTTAAAATGACAAAAAAAACTGTTATTCACTTTCTTCATATTAAAATTATAATTTATAATCCACAATAGGCGAGTCTAAAACTCTCCTTCATCTTATTAAGCTCTAAGATTCTTAGACTCTAAGCTACTTAAACTTAAGAAACTTCAATTAGAAGTAGCTTATTTTAAAGAATGTCTTAGTCAGCGTGTAGTTCCGAAGGGGTTACGTTTTCATCAGTACCCCACCTGGCTTGTAGCTGATTCTTTATTCCATTTAGAGCTTAACTCCCTTTTTGACCAGCAAGGATTTGATCTGATGCAGCTTATGATTAAACATTACGCTATTCAAATAGATGTTCTCACTAAGGAAGTTTCAGTTTTGAATGTTGACATCACTGCAAAAATAGACTTCCTTAGATATAAATATGATTAAGAACGATGTTTTTCGAGCATCGATCAATTATTGGACAGACTGAAGTTTAACAAAACTAAAAAAATGGTTAGAGACCAGACAGCGTACGATAAAAAAACCTTTGTATGTTGGGAATGTGTTGTGATGTAGTTACCAGCTGATTTTAGTATCATGTGACCTGGTCAACTATTTAAATTTGAGAGAAAGAAGAGTTTTTGTTACTATCTGATGAAGTTGCTGTATCACAGCAATGAAAAGCACTTCATAGCAATAAACGTATACAGTCTTCACTACTTGGAGCCTGTTGGATATTATTTTTAGTGTGTTTAGTAGTTCCTAACTCCCAGTTTGTACTTTGTACATAGAAAAGAATGTTATCGACCTACTTATGTATGTCACGGCAGTATGCGTCCTGGACATGTATTTCATAACATCCTGAAGGGACAGAATTTGAGAGCCAGTCATTTACATAATGACGATCAGGATTTTGAAAAATGTTTAGACAGTATGAGATCTGACTTTATATCCAGAGGTTATACGAAACAAGAGATAGTGCAAACTCAGCAGACTGTCAGACATTGTAGACAAACTGTAGGAAAACCATACTTTTCCTCTAACAGCAACACTAGAATTCAGGAAACACATAAAACGCACTCCCCTTTTTTTTAGCTTAACTTTCTCTAGTGATGAACAGCAAATTAGGGATATCATATTGAAACATTGGTCCATTCTTAGCACAGATATGGAAACTGGCTCTATTGAAGGTAGTAGACCCAGGTTTGGGTATAGGAATAAAAGTAACCTAAGACAAAAGCCATGTCATGTTAGACATCAGGTCTCTACAAATGAAGGAATGTTGGATGGGTGAACTAGGAAATGTAATAGCTGTGCCTATTGTATATTTATAGATGAGTCGACTTTTTATAAACATCCAATATATGGTAAAATATTTACACAATTTCCATTAGCTGATTGTAATACAAAGAATTTGATTTATCTTGCACATTGCATAGTATGCCAGTGTTTTTATGTTGGCAAAACTAACAGGCGATTAAAGGAAAGAATACGTGATCACCTCTATTATTTACATAGAGGCATGGAATATAGTGCCATAGCAAAACATGTTAAAACTTTTGGTGATAAACATGGTTTTAAATTTTTGGCATTGGAAGTTATACAGGAGAGTGTTAGACAGGGGGATTTGGTGAATAAGACCTATCAGGCAGAGTTAAAATGGATTTTTAGACTCGGAGCACAATATGCTCCTGGTCTTAATGAGCATATATCCATTCAGCCCACATTAAGAGCCAGACCTCTTAAGAAAAAATGAATGCATTTTTATTAAATTTATTATTTTCATGTATTTTTATTTTGTTTTATTTTGGTTTTATGTTTAAGAAGCATTTTCAATATGTCTCTCCTATCTACATGTTAGTACAAACTTTTTATATATTTTTATATATGTACATGTTAGTGTAACTTTAATTTTATAGCCAGGCTTTATTATCTATCTAATTAATTAGTTACTGACTAGTTAGCAATTAGTGATGCAGTTTGAGACATGGTTAACTGATTTACTATATTAACAGGGTTGTGTTTTTAGTGTAATGAAGACTTGATAAAGCTATATGCGAAAGAGCTTGTCTTGGTTTGTTTTTCAATAAAGCAGTATCTTGGAACTACCTTTGGATTTTACCTTTGCTGTGGACCACTGTTGGCATTTTTTGGTGATTTCTCTATTAATATTGATGATCATATTAACTGTAATAATGAGGAGTTACAATGCACGTAATTATAACAACTACAAAAGGAGGCAATTTTGAATACATTGCAAGTGCTGAAAAGACCACTCTTAGCAAGCATCAAAGACTGAAACGATATTGATTTCATGAAATTTCACTCTGCTCTGAAGTAGGAATGGGGTCCATTCACATTGTGGTATTAGACACCCAAAACACATATAGAAATGAATAGGAGAGTGAGAGAGCAATGAGAAAATTAAAGGAAAATTGGTGTCATGTTGTTTCTTGTTTAACAATGTCTCTCCCAACATCTTTTTCTTATCAAGAGTAGAGTGTTGTATGTACATTTTGCTACAATAATTTTAAAATGGATATGCTACTTCCCTAAAATAGTAACGTGCAAAGCATCATATTTCAGCTCAACTTGGGTAGCAGCAGTTTCCCATCTGTATTTATTCTACCATGTACAGATCAGTTTAGTAATTGGCAGCTGTATTTGTTTTATTTTAATCTTTCTTTGTCTTTTGTTAACCAAGTTAGTTTCACTTGGCCAGCAGCCTCTTTACAGTTAAGACCCAAGGTGGTATTTATACTGACTAGCTGAATGTGGGTATTTTTCTAGAGATTACTGTTTTACAAATTACCTGCAAAAGATAATAGGAAATATAAAGTAGAAAATGAGAAAATATGCAGTTGTTGCAAAGCAGAAGAAAAAATCTAAGAACTGCTTTATGCAATGAAAAAATGTACAGTATTTAGAAAGAAGTTTCAGGAAGACTACTTGAAAGAAATACATATATTTTATGGTAGATTTAAGCAAGAGGAATCAAAATAATGGGATAAAGTAAAGTACTGTTTATAACAAATTGCAGTTTATGGAAAAGAAGGTGCCATGAACTTCTGTGTAGTAAGATAAAGGGAAATAAAGGAGTAAGGGAAGAAACAAAATGATGGTTATTGCAAAAAGAATGGGGATTGAATGCTGGAGATTTGTAATATTTGTGTGAGAAAAGTGCATATGCTTGAATGAAATGCTATTTATGATTAGCAACTTATATATTAAAGTATGCCCTGTTCTTCTTGATATGTGCCATGGGATTTTTACATCCACCTCAGGCAGATGGGACTTCAGTATTAATTCAACCACACAAAGAACACAACATCTGCACACTGTATTAGTCCAACTAACCACAGAATACCTTAGCATTTAGAGACTATACTAGTTATCCCACAAACACAGCTGTTTATCTGCTGGATGCTCCATTACTTTCATCCAACACAAAATGCATTAACATCCAGAAGCTATAGTAATTCTACTATGCACATAACAGATTAGCATTCAGATACAGCATTAATGAATGCACTTGTGCACAAAACTTAACTTCTGGAAGCTTCTTTAACTCTGATAAACATGATCTACCTTAGCATGTGGTAGTTATAGTATTTCAACAATGTGCCTAACCAATTGCCATCTGGTGACTATTAATTCTGCCAGACATAAAATGCTTTAGCTCTGAAGTACACATTAATTTTACCTCTCTCATGTGTTTATGCAAGAAGAACAACAGATACAAGCAACATCAGCATGCATTATTACCTGACACTTTACTATGAGAAACTACAGCCAATATTAGCTAGAAGAATAGCCCATTTTATTTTATACAATTCCAGATATTTCATGCATTGTTAGCAGGTCGATATTATGCTAATTGGGATCACTAAAACATAAGGAAGTTGTGTTAATTTTTCTATCCAGAGATGAATATAGACAAGCAGAGTAGTTATCTTACTTTCCATTATTACAAATAATCTTTGGTGCAATGTTTGCCTGAGTTTGTCATAGTACAAGGAAAACCTTCATCTTTCTTAGTGCTATTGTTTGTGGTGGTGAATGTTAAGAGTCATTCATACATTCAAAGTGAAAATTGGCCAGCAAAGTACAGAATCTGGAGGTCATATTAATTCTATAGTGTAAATGCACCTGTTAAAGAAAATAAAGATTATCATGTAGAAGCAATATATAGCATCATGGTCTTGATTGTTTTACAGTCACTTTTCTCTGATACCTGATGGTGAAACACAGGTGAATATAAGAGGAGTGTCTCCTTTATTTTATATGACTATAGTCTATAGATATTGTATGGTACTCTGTCCACATGATAGTATAGAAAACCATAGTCTGGCTTTGCAGTTCATGTTTGTATGGGAGCAATAAACAGAGCATATAGAGATTCAATTAATTCTGGTGCAGAAATGTATTTCTAAAAAATTATGACCATGCAGAAAAAACATACAGCATAAAGCTCTTGAATCTTTGGCATATACTATTCAGTGATACTTCCAGATGTGAAATAATAGGCAAATATAAGCAGGACAAATGTTTCCCTTTATTTCATTTGTGTGCTGTTTGCAGGATCTTCACGCATTTTTACTTTGCAGCTCATATTTTTATTTTGGCCAATTGAATACAACATTTGAAGGAAATGTTAATTTTGCTATACAAATACACTTATAAAAATCACAAGGAAGCAACAGATAACATCATAGTTCTGAATCTTTATAAGTGAGATTTTTGGTGCCTAACAATGAGAAGTCAAAAGTATATTATCAATATAAAATACATTATTTCAAATAATAGGGAATCATATCACCATTTGTTAACCAGGTAGGCTCACTAGGAAACATCTCCTTTCCATGGGTAATCTGGCAGCAATGCTTGGTTAAGGGATTTGCTGAAGGTCAAACTGTAGGCAAATGAGGAATGAGAGGAAAAAAACATACCACGAAAACTGCATCTCACAGACTTTACTCTCTGTGACAACTGCCATACAGCAAAATACTTATAAGAAAGAGCTTCATATCAAAGCGAATCAAAAATTCAGTATCTCAAAATCACAATAAAAATGTAATTTTTAAAAAAAAAATACAATTATAGTTTGCTTTCAACATCAAACTCTAAAGAACAATAATATAAATTAGACAAGAGAGCAAGTGAAGTTCATAAGCTGAAACTGTTATTTCATTTGTATATCGGTTGAACAAAAGACCTAGAAGAGTAGCTTGTTGAGTGAATATATAAGAAATGTGACACAGATGTATTATGATGTTAGAAGGAAACAACCTGTAACACTTTTTGTTCACTATTTCTTGCAGCAAGCCATTTTTTTACATCACAGTCTTTATCAGATGTGGATCTGTAAAAGCTTGTTTTTTGAACTACTTCCTACTTCCTTCAGTTGGCAGAAAACCTGTACATTTATTCTGATAGACTTCTCAACTCACTGGCAAAAATTGGTGTTAAAACAGATCCTTTTAATCAAGCAGAAGAAGAAAAAACAGCCCTAAGGAATATAAAGTCAGGAAAAGCAGCAGACTCAGAAGTCTTGTCAGGAATGATACAGATTGTATATGATTTAGGAGGGAAATAGATCCTGAAAGAAGTGATTGTGGAGTGGAGAGAAATGCATTCTAGTGCCACTGTACAAGAACAAAGGGGTCATTCATAGTTGTGGGCAGTATAGAGGTATCAAACTCCTCTCACACTGCATGAAAATGCTGGATATGGTGATTGCTAAACAAATATTAGGGTTATAGAAACTTAGATGAGAGATGAATTCTCTTTATTCAGATCACAACACACCATAACAGCAACCTGCCTAATGTTTGTAGTGAGAAAGATAGCTGGGAAGAAGCTGGAGATTAAAAAAGAGCCACATTGGCATTCCCAAACTTGGAGAAAGCATATGACAATGTCCAAAAATGCTGATTTGAGCAGTAGTGTGATAGTTTGATGTCCCAGTTACATTGGTAGAATTAGTGCAGTCTACGGACAAGGACCTATTAACACAAGTAGGAACAGTGGTCAGGCTCAGAGATATTCACAGTAGCAGTGGGTGTGCATCAGGGTTCATCTTTGAGCCTACTGGTAATGGACTACATTAGTAAATGTTGGAAGGGACAGATTAACAGATATTTTGCTATGCAGATGATGTTTTACTATAAGGAGATTCTGAATGGGAACTTTAATGATGGGACTAAAATGCAAAACTAAAGGCACATGGGATGAAAATAAGTAACTATAAAATAGTTTTCAGCAAATGTGGCAATCGAGAGAAGCAGATAATTGAAACAGATGGGAAATAGTAGAACAGGGTAACAGCTTTAAGTATCTGGGAGGGCTGCTTGAGAAGAAGGGAAGCCTGAATGAAGTGGTCATTGAGAGGTGCTGCAGTCAACTAGCAGGTAGTGTTTGACAGAAGAATGCCAAAGAAGCTGAAAATGAAGGGGTATAAAACAGTGCTGTGACCAGTACTACTACATGGTACAGAAATCTGTGAAGTGAAGGCACAGCAACTGAGAAAACTTGAGATGATGGAAATGAAGTGTATGAGATGGATGGTAGGATGCACACTGTAGGACAGGAGAAGAAGAAATGAGGACATCGGAGAAGAAGCTAAAGTATCCCCAATTACAGAGAAGGTCAAGGAGAACAGATTGTGATGGTTTGGACATGTGCAGGGAAGAAGATGATTTGGTGAAGAAGAATCCTGAAAAATAGGAAGAAGCGAATAATGAGACAAGTGGAACTGATGAAGCACTGGAGTCTGCAGTCAGTAATAATGTCAGAAATCTAAGCAATGCTTGTATACACAGCTGTACATGGCTGTGTATTGTTTTGTCAATGGTAGCTTTGATTGAAGGAAAGATAGATTAAAATAACTGAAAGTACATTTGAATGAAGGTACATTGGACTGAATAGCCATTTTGTTGAAAATTACAAAGGTTTATAAATTGTATTTTTGGTGTCATTTTTGCACATGAGAGTTATTGAGGAGCATAATTTAGAAAATGTTGAGTGGATTGGCAAGATCCACTGTCATGATGTACCCCAAGATTTGTAGAAGTTTGTGTTTGTGAGCTAGCACTGATTCACTGTGTATGCCTATTATGGTGTATATGTTGTGTAGAATGTTTTCAATGAAACTGCTTTTCAGTAAACGTACCTGCAATCAAATGCACTTTCAGTCTTTTTTGACCATTTGTACTTCAGTCAAAGCTACCTTCAATGAAATGGTACACAATTCAGTGCATATATGAGTGAAGGATGCTAGAATGGGGAATTCCCTGACAGACAAACTTGGAGAAATGCAGTAGGAATTGATAAAGTGAGAAAGCAGAGATAAGGACTAGGTATTCAAAAAGAAGGGGAAAATGGAGATATATAGATTATTTTCTAATGAAATACACAGTGAGATGAGGGAAGTCATGAAAAAGAGTGGATGTTGTGAGAAGAGGGGAGTCAGTCAAAAAAAAAAGCCAGCTTGTAAAATCATGCAAATGGGAGTGAGGCAAGCTGTATGCATGTGTTTTGGAAAGAAGAGAATCCAAAGCTTATAGAGAGAATAATAAAGGGGAATTATACAATGAATCCCCATTAATATTCAAAAATGTGCACGCTGATTGGCCAGACCAACCAATGTGCCCATTGTAAATCCCACAATATACCAACGGAAAAATGTCCGGTCACTTAAAAAATAAAAATAAAATCTTTAGCCCCGACTCCAGACATACCAGAGAGGCAGCTTGGATAAAATACTAGGGAAATCAGGTACATTATTTAAAATTAAACACACATACCTGATACCCCTTGTATTTCTTCCATGCTGTCTCTCTCCTACCCCTAAACTGCCCTAAAGTTTTTTTTTAATTAAAAAAAGGAAAAAGAAAACAAGAATGGAGCAACGGGGACTTTTTTTTCTCTGTTGCTTCTGTTTCAAAGCATTGATGTACTGGTTATGTGTGGGAATGCAAGTCCCATACGCATGAGCAGTACATCAACACAAGGAAGCAGTAAACCACCAGCCGCGGACGAACAGTAATGCGCTGTTATACAAAGACATTATTTAAAAAAAACAGAACTAAATGAACGAACGGCAAACAACCATCTACTATGTAAAATAAGGAGCAAGCGAGAAACGGCTCGGACTAATAAGACTTCAATTCTTTTAATAGTATATCATAAAATAAAGTTAAGCGCTTTCATCTGCAACAACGCAGACTTCCTCAGAACAGTTACTTGATATCCAAACATTCTATTTAAAAACTTTTTGGTGCCAATTTTGCGCTACATGAATTTAAAGTGCCAGTGCCTATATTAATATAATATAATTCGCTAACAAACTAATCAAAATCTAAGTATCTGCCCTTAATGCATAAACTTCATATAAATGTAAATATGATAAATGTATCATTAAAATGTGATAAAAACTTGTATATTAAAATTGTTAATAAGATTTTTTTCCTTTCTAATAAGATTTTTTCCTCTTTATAAAGTCATGATCGTGACTACCATAATATAATACTATAAACCAATACCCTAATACATGATACTCATAATCAAAAAATCAAAAAATCTATTCCAAAGGACTTAAAATACAGTACCATAAAAGAGCATACATATTTTTCCACCCTTACTGTAACTCAATAAAGGGTTTAATCGATATATATTCATTTAACCCAAGTTCCCTGGATGCATCAGTCCGAATTTGCCAGACTGTCTCTTTCTTCCTTAACATTGCTTTAATGTTCCCTCCCCGAGTGGTGTAATACACCTGATCAATTATGGCAAACTTAAAATTATGTGAGTCGTTCTGTTTTTTTATATGCCTGTAAAGTGCATTCTTGGTATCTTTAGTTTTTATTTTGTATAAATGGTCGTATATACGCTTACGAAACTGTCTCTCTGTTTTACCTATGTAAAACGCGGAACAGGATACACATTTGGCCAAATACACAACATTCTTAGTGTTGCAATTTCCTTTTCTAAACTTTATATATGTCCTATTAATATCTTCCAACCTACATCCTTCACTTTCATTAATGACAAAGCACTGGTTACATGACCCACATTTCCTGGTGTTACCAAAATTGTTCCTTGTATCACCAGTATAATGCTGTAAATATCTTTTAATGTTCATACCCATTTTATGTACGAATCTAGGTCTTGAACCAACAATATTTTTAACCTTGTCATCTACTATCAATGAATTCCAATGTCTTGTAATGATGTTTTTGATCTAATTTGTATATGGGGAATACATCAAAACACAAACTCTATTGAAAGAGTTAATGTCACTATTATTCTTTTTCATCTTGTTATTAATGTTTTCATTCCCTAAAATAGGGGGGTATTTTTTACCCCACTCACTGCTGACATACTTAGACACATCTTCCAATAACCATCTAGGATAACCTCTATTTGCAAACATATAGGTGATGTATGCCAATTCATTTTCCATCACCTCATAATTTGAGGACATTCGAGCCGCCCTAATACATTGCCCTTTAAATATATTCTTTAAAATATGTTTAGGGTGGTTACTGGAATATTCCAAATATCCATTTGAAAATGTTTCTTTCCGATAAATTTCAGATTGAAATCCATTCTTTGTGTGTCTTATGAATGTGTCCAAATAAGAAATCCCTTCACTATTAATATTATAAGTAAACTTTAAAAACTCACTTGTCTGATTAATAGATGGTTATTGGAATATGTGTCTAAGTATGTCAGCAGTGAGTGGGGTAAAAAATACCCCCCTATTTTAGGGAATGAAAACATTAATAACAGTTAAGAGGTACACCACTGTTAAGTCCTGGATATTCAAATGCTCGCAAATAAACAATCCATTTTAACTCACACATCTCAATAACATCATTAAAATCACCTCTCCTAATGTGGGAATGCAAAAGATGTAAAACCCTAAATTTAAAAGTATTGTGTCCTGAAAACAATAAAGCATTTTTAGCCTACCATGGTAACTTCACACATGGCATGGTGACTGTTGTTTGTACTTTATTAGATTTAATTCTGAATAACAATGTGTTTTTGTTTGAGAACCGGCATTACCTCCAACTACTAGGCATGGCTAGGGTACCCCTGTGCCAACAGCTATGCTAATCTGGTTATGGCACAGTAGGAGGAGGACTACATACATAGCAGTAATATGTTTGGTCATCATATAAAATATTATGCCAGGTTTGTGGATGACATTTTCTCCTTATGGGCGGGTGATGTGGAGCAACTTTTAGAGTTTGTTAGGTATCTTGAAAGTACCTCAGATTTCCTTAGGTTTACTGTTAATTATTCACTTGTTTCTATTGATTTATTGGACATCACCATTTTTAAGAATTCTGATGGTATTTTAGGGTCACAACTGTATAAGAAACCCTGCTGGAAGAATGGGCTTTTGCATCGTACCAGCATGCATCCCCTACATATTTTCTCTAACATACTTAATGGTCAATGCTTAAGAGCCCTAGGTTATGTACCAATGACCTTGTGTTTGAGCAAACTGTACATAGATTGAGTGATCACTTCTCTGAAAGAGGTTACTCACAGACACACATAACTAATGATAGGTATACTACTCTGCAGCAATGACAAGGCAGAGGAACTCCATATTTTTCCTCTAATAGAAGGATTATGAACAGTGACTGAAGGTTCAGAGAAGCCTTACACCCTAGGGATTTTCTTAGATATTCTAGTGATGTACAGCATTACTGCAATATTATAAGGAAGAATTGGGCTGTTCTTTTAACTGATCAAACAGTGAGACAAATAATGGGTGAGTACCCCTCCTTGTCTTATAGAAATAATATGTCTATTAAAAGACTTTTATGCTATAGACCAAGACTCCCACCTGCTGTACCCTCAGGGAATGTTGGTACGCTTCCTTGCCATAGTTGTAAAGCATGCTCTTCCATATCCAATGGACTATTTTTTATACATCCCATTACAGGACGTACCTTCACACCCAGATTTGTGGTAACATGCAGGAGCAGCAATTTCGTATATTTGTCCACCTGCTGCTCCTGTGATAGTTTTTATGTGGTTAAAACTACACAACAGCTTAGAGAAAGGATACCTGAGGGCCTAGGCAACATACGTAACCATGTAACATCCAATGCTCTAGCTAACCATGCTTTATTATTTTCAGGACACAATACTTTTAAATTTAGAGTTTTACAACTTTTGCATTCCCACATTAGGAGAGGTGATTTTAATAATGCTATTGAGATGTGTGAGTTAAAATGGATTGTTTCTTTGCGAGCATTTGAATATCCATGACTTAACAGTGGTGTACCTCTTAAACCAGCCCTACTGAATAGGCGGTGATATGGGTTACATCACTCTGATTCGTCTTTTTTAATTGGTTTTAGCAGATTGGTTGTGTTACCTTTTAAATATCTTTGTGTTTTAATATGTTTTCTGTATTTTGGTCTGATGAAGCCATAACCCCACGAAAGTGCTAACCTTCCTCAATAAACCAGTTCTTTATATATTTTTTACTGTTCAAGAGAAGTTTATCTTGCTTGGACTGCTTGGACCATGTTGGTTGACTTGCATTTATTTTTCTTAGTTTGTTTTGGAGTTTAGTTGTACATAACAAAAGATGAACATTGCTGCTAAAGGAAGCATAACTAAAAAGTACAGTAACGGGTTGAATGAACAGTAGCAGTGCAAAGTATAACATTTGTTTATGCAGCCCATGATAACATAGTGTGTTCTCCCAAACAGAACACCATCTGTTAAATGGTGCTGTTGCAGCCATAACCAAAGTATGCTATGGCAAGCTGCAGGTCTATCTGTATAGCACTGTGCATGGTGGGCTTGTTTGCTGCCATAGTCATGATAGCAGCACATGATGCCTGGCTGCATGGCCTTTAGCACCAGTTGGTGCAGCAAAGTCATATGTTATGTTTTAGTCACTACACCACTACACACTGCTCTGATAGATGATGTTCAACAAAGCTATAGTACCACAACACAGAGATACCACCACACAATAGTGCCACAACACAGAGATACCACAACATTCATCTGTGAAGCTCCAGCATAATAAAGCAAAGTACCAATCAAAGGCAGTATTTGTGTAACAGTTTAGAAAAATGCTGAAATGTTTCATGTCTGGGGATACGTTTTAATAATAACAGACAGCTACTGTGCTGCATGCAGGACATGATCTGAGTGTCAGTATTGTTTGATATAGTTCTCATGACATCCCGAGGGAATGTCTTCAATCCTACTGTGGTATCTGTGCTAATGTCTCAAATGTCTTGTCTCTGTATTTCTGGTTTTATCCTGTGGGTTATGTCAGGTCTTACTACATTTTGTTCTTACCTTCTTTTGAGGAGTACCTCAGGATTCTGTTTTCTTTTACTTGATATTCATTGAGTACATGATGCATCTTTCAGGAGACAGCATAAAAGCAGATGCAGAACCATGTGTTATATCTCTTTTTGCAAAATACAGCAAAATATAACAAGATGGGGCTCTCTTTCCTTTAAGATCGTATAGTGAGTGTTAGTTCCTTTGCTGACAGTTTGCATGTTATCAACAACTGGCTAGTTATTAATCACATGAAACTCAGCTTTTAAGAATGTGGCCTTGATTGTTTGTCACATTATAAGAGTCTGTAGCTTCACCTTTGTTGCCCTTTATTGCCTGTGGTCACAGTAACATGCAGCTTGTACCTAAAGTGTGAAATCTTCCTGCGATCTTCAGTGATTGACACTCTGGAACCAATATTTAGGACTGATCATGAACTTTTGTTGTCACATGAGCAATAGCACACAACTTAATCATGTAATACTTTCAGAGGACTTCTGTCATGGTTCATGCCTTTGTTTCTCATGTCATGACTATGTTAGTTCCCTATATACTGAATATCCTGACACCAAAACTAACCAGCTGCAGTAGGTACAAACTTCTGTGGCATAGTTCTCAGTGGTACTTAACTCAAAATCTTTAACCACACAATGATGGGGTAAAGGAATTTTGACATTATTTGATGTAGTTAATTTTACTTATGGCACTATGTTTTATCAACATAGTAACCCTGTGCTCTGGAGACTGCTGGTTTTTAATTTATTTTTAGATCTTGAGTTTACCGTTTATGGACCTGCATGATTTTGGTCCTTATCTCAATAAAAATGGTACTTTTATATCATCCAATCTGAGTGCACTACTCATGCACTGAGAATCATAAGAAACTGTTGCATAACTGTGCAGATCTTGCAAAGCTCTGTAACAATGAGTTGCAACAATTACAGTAATTGTAAACTTAAATGGAGACATAAGGCACTGTGCATTAGTAGTTTCTAAAGTGTAACTTGAGACTTCTCGTGCTGCTTTCTTTATATGTCAAGCGATATACTCTGGAACCTACAGCTATACTGCCTTTGCAAGTATCTCACTTTGCCTGGCATCAGGTGTCAGTAAAAATACATTTGCTTGATCTTGCATATTTTGAATAATGGGTTGTTTTAACAGTGCTAATAATGGTATTGGTTTATTTACTGTTTGGTTATATTTAATTTGTTTATTTATTTATTTACTTGTTAACTGTATAAGTGAATTGTTCTGGGGACATATTACAGGCACAATCTGGTTCAGTGTCACATGACCAAAAACACTCACAAATTATGAGTACAATTAGAACATACATGATCAGTATAATCAAATATTTAGAATGTGGCAAAATATAAACATAAAAAGCATTTATTTTAAAGCATGCATGAATATACAATAAATAAGTTTGCATTTTCAAAACCAGGCAGCAATATACACTGACACTACAGTTATCTGACTGTACTGAAAAGAATATGATACTATAAGATGCAACACATTTTCCAGAGAGTGATCTATTCATAATAAAAATATAAGTTACAGTGAAACTGTATGGCAGAGAATAACTTCTGCTGCTCTCAAGATTCTAGTGGATAAAGTACAAATAAAAATAGGAAAAAGAGAGAAAAATGCACCATTTACATATTTACACTAAGTGGTTATTATTCTAGAATTAAAGTCAATGATATAGCACCTTACTTCTGTGAAACATTAACGTTGTTGCCAGTTGTGTTATTGTACTGTTATTAGTTGTAGGAACATTAATAATGGAGTATGACTGAAGTATCAATAGGACACCTGGTAGTATATTTACTTAAGCAAGCTTTTTGTTTGTATTGAATAATAGTCTCAAGCGCATAATTCCTTTGAAAGAGCAGTGCTTACTATATACAAGGAATGAATAAGCTGTGTGGCTGATCATACTAATGAAACAAAACAGACTTTCAAAGTGGAATGGAACCATTTTCGTATAGATTTCTATAGCAATAACCCACGACAGGGTGTGGGTAATGCTGGATTTACCCACCAAACAAAGCCAACCGTGGGTAAATCCAGCATTATCCACACCGATGTGTGTGTTATTGTTATTTAGGTTTTTGTTTGCTTTACTTTGTATTCTTGCACTTTCTGTGAGATAAAATAGTCCACACCTTTATTTAGTAACTTACTTTTGCATAGTAACATACGTGAGGAAGTTGGATTTTTAATGCATTGTTATTGTTTGTGTGTAAGGTCTTTTTTACAGTATTTTTGTTTTTTTTTACAATGTTACTGCACAGTTGTCATAGCTGACCTATAAGGATGTAGATAGCTCTTGAAATGTTAGAGACGTACCTGACTAAGTACATTTAAAAGTCTGTCACCCTGCTGTGTTTTCACAAACCATACTTTTCATCACCGTGTCTATGGAATTAAGAGAATATGTTCTTCTATCCCTCATAAAAATGCTACATATTGTACTATAGGGATTACAATAAAATAACATCAAATTCTGAAACTATATTATGAACTGTACATCTACACCAATACCAGTATATTGTCAATGTACCAGTGAAAAATATGAGTAGCTAGTGCGTTTACTGGCACTTTGCCTCATTACTGTAATTCTTTTAATTCCATAGACATGGTGGGGGGGGACTTTTAAATGTAAACAGGCCCATCTCTAACATTTCAAGAGCTATCAACATCTCTATAGGACCTCTATGACAACTGTGCAGTCAGAAGGG